>NC_073415.1:11086763-11386763 GCF_028641065.1 Leucoraja erinaceus
TGCCTTCACACGCATTGGCATAGAGTGACACAGTGTGGAGACAGGCCCTTCGGCCCAACCTACCCACACTGGACAACAATGGGGTTGGACAGGCTAGATGCAGGAAGATTGTTCCCGATGTTGGGGAAGTCCAGAACAAGGGGTCACAGTTTAAGGATAAGGGGGAAATCTTTTAGGACCGAGATGAGAAAAACATTTTTCACACAGAGAGTGGTGAATCTGTGGAATTCTCTGCCACAGAAGGTAGTTGAGGCCACAGTTCATTGGCTATATTTAAGAGGGAGTTAGATCTGGCCCTTGTGGCTAAAGGGATCAGGGGGTATGGAGAGAAGGCAGGTACAGGATACTGAGTTGGATGATCAGCCGTGATCATATTGAATGGCGGTGCAGCCTCGAAGGGCCGAATGGCCTACTCCTGCTCCTATTTTCTATGTTTCTTTGTTTCTATGTCCCAGCTACACCAGTCCCAACCTGCCGCGTTTGGTCCATATCCCTCCAAACCGGTTCTATCCATGTACCTGTCTAACTGTTTCTTAAACGTTGGGATAGTCCCAGCCTCAACTACCTTCTCTGGCAGCTTGTTCCATACACCCACCACCCTCTGAGTGAAAATGTTACCCCTCAGATTACTATTAATTTGAGTTTAGTTTATTGTCACAGTGGTACAGTGAAAAGCTTTTGTTGCGCGCTATCCAGTCAGCAGAAAGACAATACATGATTACAATCGATCCATTTACAGTGTACAGATAATAACATTTAGTGCAAATAAACCCAGTAAAGTCCGATCAAAGATAAGCCAAGGGTCTCTGTGTTAAGTGGAGCTAGAGTGGTTGGTGGACCAGCTGTAAGTGGTACAGGGGTGCAGTGGTAGAGTTGCACCAGAGACCCCTGACTACGGGTGCTGACTGTATGGAGTTTGTACGTTCTCCCCATGACCTGCGTGGGTTTTCTCCGGGCGCTCCAGTTTCCTCTCACACTCCAAAGATGTACAGGTTTGTAAATTAATTGGCTTGGTATAAATGTAAATTGTGTGTCTTGTGTGTATTGGGTTGTGTCAATGTGCGGGGATCGCTGGTCGGTGCGGACTTGGTGGGCTGAAGGCCCTGTTTCCACGCTGTATCTCTAAGAACTAAAACTAAAACTAAAGTGGATTTAAGGTACATAGACAGAATAGGTTTGGAGGGATATGGGTCAAACGCAGGCAGGTGTGAATACTGTAGATGGGGCATGTTGGTGGGTGTGGGCAAGTTGGGCCGAAGGGCCTGTTTCCACGCTGTACGACTCATTGGTGGTTGGTGGTATAGATGGAGTCAGTGTTGTTGGTGTGGGTGATCATTGTGCCAGTTGCCTCCAGTTGCTGTCTCTGCCCGCCGACTGAGTTTCTGTCTGTTGCATCCTCAGGGAAGGCGGACGAGGTCCTGGACGACATGCGGCCTCACTGTCGCAGGTGCTGCGCGGCTGCCTTCCTCAACCAGGTCTGCAGCGAGCTGGAGATGCAGGCGAGCCACGCTGTTCAACTGCTGCACAACAAGGTAAGGAGTGGTGGGGCCTGACGGTGGGCAACCTAGTGTGGGTCCCACGCTGGGCCAGGCGAGCGGGTGCAGTTTCCCATTGGTCTGGATAAAGTAAACTCTTATAGCCATATAACCATATAACCATATAACAATTACAGCACGGAAACAGGCCATCTCGGCCCTACAAGTCCGTGCCGAACAACTTTTTTTCCCCTTAGTCCCACCTGCCTGCACTCATACCATAACCCTCCATTCCCTTCTCATCCATATGCCTATCCAATTTATTTTGAAATGATACCAATGAACCTGCCTCCACCACTTCCACTGGAAGCTCATTCCACACCGCTACCACTCTCTGAGTAAAGAAGTTCCCCCTCATATTACCCCTAAACCTCTGTCCCTTAATTCTTATGCCCCTGTCCCACTTAGGAAACCTGAACGGAAACCTCTGGAGACTTTGCGCCCCACCCAAGGTTTCCGTGCGGTTCCCGGAGGTTGCAGGTGGTTGCCGGAGGTTGCAGGTAGTGGAAGCAGGTAGGGAGACTGACAAAAACCTCCGGGAACCGCACGGAAACCCTGGGCGGGGCACAAAGTCTCCAGAGGTTTCCGTTCAGGTTTCCTAAGTGGGACAGGGGCATGACTCTTGGGAATCAGCCAGGTGGCTCTGTCTTCCACAGGTGTGGGCTGGGCTAGAGGGGCCAAATGGCCTGTTTGTTCTCATTGTACCTAGCCTCGCTTGTTGCCTTTACACTCTGTGCCCCTAGCTTTGTACTCTGTACCCTTGTGCTAAAGAATGACAACTATTAGACTTCCTGAATGCTTCCCTCACCTGCATGTTTACTTTCTGCGCCTCCTTAGCCTGCACACCCTGATCCTCCTGTACACAAACATTTACCGCTTTCTCACCATTTAAAATATAATCTTCTATCCTATTCTTCCAAAGTGCACAGACTCGTATGTTCCCACATTATCACTCTGCTATCTTCTTGCCCGCTCCCATATGTTGTTGATGTCCTTTCACAGATCAGCTTGGTTAAGTTTAATTTAGAGATACAGCGTGGAATCCACAGAAGCCACAGAGTCCACGTCGACCATCCATGGCCCGTTCACACTAGTTCTATATTATCCCACAATCACACCCACACACTGGGGACAATTTACAGAATTAACCTGCAAACCCATCTGTCTTTGGGACGTGGGAGGAAACCGGAGCACCCGGAGAAAACCCACGCGGTCACAGGCAGAACATGCAAACTCCACACAGGCAGCAGCTGAGGCCGGGATCGAACCCGGGTCTCTGGCGCCGTGAGGCAGCAGCTCTACCCACTGCACTGCTCTGATTTTACACCCGTTGCCTGGTTTCATGGTCACCCTTCCTGGGATCAGCACTGGACCCAGATTTATTATTTGAATGTAAATTACACAGCTGTGGGACTCAGACCCGTCTGCATCTATGATCATGAACCCAGGCTGTTAGTCCATGTGTAGGAACGAACTGCAGATGCTGGCTTAAATCAAAGATAAATCGAGTAACGTAATGATTGCTTAGACTGTCTCTCCCCCCCCACCTTAAGAGAACATACAGCATAGCACAGCACAGTACAGGAACAGGCTCTTCGGCCCATAATGTTTGTGCCAAACACAATGCCAAGTTAAACTGAAGGTAGATAAAACTGGAGAAACTCAGTGGGTGAGGCAGCATCTATGGAGCGAAGGAAAAGGTGACGTTTTGGGTCGAGACCCTCCTTCAGTCTGATGTGGAGGTTCTGTGGATTCCACGCTGTATCTCTAAATTAACCTTAACTAAGCTGATCTGTGAAAGGACATCAACAACATATGAGAGTGGCAAGAAGATTGAATGATAATGGGGGAAAAACCAAGTTCAACTGCTCTCATCTGCCTGTACATGACCCATAACCCTTGATTCCCTGCACATCCATGTACCTATCTAAAAGTCACTTAAATGCCACTATGGTATCTGCCTCCACTGCCACCCCAGCAGCTCGTTCCGTGAAGTTTCTGTGTAAAAAAACTTGTCCCACACATCTCCAGCAAACATTCCGCCTCTCGCTATAAGCCCTCTAGTGTTGGACAGTTAAAACCTGGGAACAAGGTTCTGACTGTCTACCTTATCTATGCCTCTCATAATTTTATATACTTCTGTCGAGTATTCCCTCAACCTCTGATGTTGCAGTGAATTGTCCTCAATATTCGGGGGGAGATATTGAACCTGATACTTCCAATGAATAATAAAAACTGGCAATAGACAATAGGTGCAGGAGTAGGCCATTCGGCCCTTTGAGCCAGCATCACCATTCAATGTGATCATGGCTGATCATCCCCAAGCAGTACCCCGTTCCTGCCTTCTCCCCATATCCCCTCTTCTCAGAGTCTGAAGAAGGGACTCAACCCATTCCTTCTCTCCAGAGATGCTGCCTGTCCCGCCGAGATACTCCAGCATTTTGTGTCTCTGTTCTTTCCCCAGGTGTCTGGAAGTACTGACCAAGTGATATCCAGTGGCTACATCATGCAGTATGTGGAACACAAGAGGAAGTGGAAGGAGAAATACTTTGTGATGAAGGCGAGCTACCTGTTGGAGTGTTTTGAAACTAAAGAGGTAATGATGTTACCAGTTGCTATTGGAAAGGTGGCATCAAGCTGGAAAGAGTGCTGTGAAGATGGACACAGAATGCTGGAGTAACTCAGCGGGACAGGCAGCATCTGTGGAGAGAAGGAATGGGTGACGTTTCAGGTCGAGATCCTTCTTCAGACTGATGTCGGGAGAGGGAGATACGTAGATAAGGAAGTGTAAGGTGTGAAAATAAGACACAGCTGCAGAAGGGCCTCAAACCGAAATGTCATCCATTCCTTCTCTCCAGAGATGCTCCCTGTCCCGCTGAGTTACTCTAGCTTTTTCTGTCTATCTTTGGTTTAAATCAGCATCTGCAGTTCCTTCCTACACATTAGAAACAAACCAAAGCCTGACTTATGGACTACATAAGCTAGCCACGTGAGATTGAGCTGCCCTCCACCTCCAGATGGAGCTATTGCAAATATAACCACATCTTCACTCATACCATTCTTACCTAAAGTAAAGGCTCAGAGGATTCCCACAGAGTGGGAGAGTCTAGGACTAGAGGTCACAGCCTCAGAATTAAAGGACATTCCTTTAGAAAGGAGACGAGGAGGAATTTCTTTAGTCAGAGGGTGGCGAATCTGTGGAATTCTTTGCCACAGAAGGCTGTGGAGGCCAGGGATATTTTAAGGCAGAGATAGATAGATTCTTAAGGTACACAAAACAGCTGGAGAAACTCAGCGGGTGTAACAGCATCTATGGATGCTTAATGCTATGGATGTTCCTTCTTAAACATAGATAGATTCTTGATTAGTACGGGTGTCAGGGGTTATGGGGAGAAGGCAGGAGAATGGGGTTAGGAGGGAAAGATAGATCAGCCATGATTGAATGGTAGAGTAGACTTTATGGGCCAAATGGCCTAATTCTGCTCCTATCACTTATGAACATGAAAGATTTGGGGGAAATTACTTGCATGGAAAGAAGATTGGTTAAAGCATAGAAAACAGAATCTTGACAAGGATTGTAACAGTCTGAAGAAGGGTTTCGGCCTGAAACGTTACCTATTTCCTTCGCTCCATAGATGCTGCTGCACCCGCTGAGTTTCTCCAGCATTTTTGTGTACCTTCGATTTTCCAGCATCTGCAGTTCCTTCTTGAACAAGGATTGTAACATCGTTGTTTAATACTCAGTATAGTTGATTTTTAAGAATATTTGTTTAACTTTGTATTCTGGTGGCAGACTTGTTGGGTTTTTTTTCTATTGTACATATTATTCTTGTGATAATTGATTTCATTTATTTTTGGGTTAAAAAATAAAACTCCCTGAGGTAGCTGAGGCCCTGTGTGCTGTAACTTTGCCTCCCTGTGCTACAGGCTGCCCAGAGAGGAGCAGGAGCAGACAGCGAGATACGCCTTTCGGGCTGCATCCTGTTGAACGAGGTGTCTGCCTACAGGGAGATGCTGAGACAAAGCTGGCCTGCACTCAATGGTAAGAGAGCGCTGGGACGGGGATCAGACCTGGGGCTGCACCATCTCACCCAGTCCCAGGCGGGACCGACATACGATGAAAGAATGGATCAACTGGGCTTATAATTCACTGGAATTTAGAAGGATGAGAGGGTCCCTTATAAAAATTAAAGTATGCTATGCACAAAATGCTGGAGTAACTCAGCAGTACAGGCATCATCTCTGAAGATCAGTCTGAAGAAGGGTCTCGACCCGAAACATCATCTATTCCTTCTCTCCACAGATGCTGCCTGTCCCGCTGAGTTACTCCAGCATTTTGTGTCTATCTTTGATTTAAACCAGCATCTGCAGTTGTTTCCTACTTATATAAAATTATTAAGGGATTGGACTGGTTAGATGCAGGATAAATGCTCCCCATATTGGGGGGGGGGGGGGGGGGGGGGGGGGGGGGGGGAGTCTGGAACCAGGGGTCACAGTTTAAGTATAAGGAGTAGGCCATTTAGGACAAAGATGAGGAAAACCATTTTCACCCAGAGAGTTGTGAATCTGTGGAATTCTCTGCCACAGAAGGCAGTGGAGGCCAATTCACTGGATGTTTTCAAGAGAGAGTTAGATTTAGCTCTTCGGGCTAACAGAATCAAGGGATATGGAGAGAAAGCAGGAACGAGTACTGATTCTGGATGATCAGCGATGATCATATTGAATGGCGGTGCTGGCTCGAAGGGCCGAATGGCCTACTCCTGCACCCTTTGGCTATGTTTTCTATTCCTCACCCGTCAGTGTATGGATACACCAAGGAATGCTAGCATTCATTTTGAGTATATCCACACTGTGTATCTAGACACAGTAAACAGCTCTATTGTAATCACATGTTGTCTTTCCGCTGACTGGTTAGCACGCAACAAAAGATTTTCACTGTACATGACAATAAACTAAACTAAACTATAAAAGCAAGGATGCAATGCTGAGGCTTTACAAGGCACTGGCTGGACCACAGTGGGAGTATTGTGAGTAGTGAGCGCCATATCTGAGCAAGGATGTGCTGGCCTTGGAGAGGATTCAGAAAAGGTTTCCACGCTGTATCTCTAAACTGAAACTAAACTAAATGCTGGGATGGGAGCGTGTGGCTGTGAAAGGTGCTGCCTAAATGTAGTCGCTGCTTTGCAGGTGTGGCAGACTCTCACTTGGAAGAACAGCACACGAGCTTTCCGACAAGGCACCAACTCTTCCTGTGGCACGCCTACAGACCCCACCTCCTTCTCAGTTTCCGCACTGAAGAAGACTCTCACACCTGGGCCATGCTCCTTGCTGATGGGGTTCGACGTCTAAACACCGGTAAGAGCTTTCTTCCCCACCTCCTTCCCCCCCTACTGGGGCAGCAGCAGCTGTCTGTACGGAGTTTGCACGTTCTCCTTTTGACCTCTCGGAGATCTTCAGCTTCCCCCCACACTGCAAAGACGTACAAGCTTGTAGGTTAGTTGGCTTGGTGTAAATGTAAAAATTGTCCCTAGTGTGTGTCGGATAGTGTTAGTGTGCGGGGATCGCTGGTCAGTGCAGATTAGGTGGGCCGAAGGGCCTGTTCCGCGCTGTATCTCTAAACTAAAGCTACAGCTCGTTGTCTCTCCGGATCTTGTGCTGTACTCTTCCATATTGTAACCCCTACTGTTCCTGAACAGATTTGCAAAGAGAAGTCTCTTCTTGTGATAATTCAAACCAGTGCCTGTGTCTTGCTTGCAGTGCTCTTTGGCAGAGACTCCTTTGAGGCCCGTGTGTTCCTGGAAGCAGTGCGCGGATATAGGGAACAGAATGGACATTACGGCATCTGTGACTTGTACTTGGGTTCAGAGATCGAGGTAAGGTTCACGGATTGCCTTGGTATTTGCCCCTACTCACAGTAAAAGGATGAGTCCCCATCTATAAAGAAACTACAGGTCATTTAAGGGCCTGTCCAACTTGGCGATTTATTTGAAAATTTCAAAATCCAGTGGTGACAAAAAAATGTAGCGACACTTGAAAAAACGCCGGCCGTCATACGTCATCACGTCGCAAATTCTTCGGTGACCTGATCCGTCAGTCGCCGAAAAAATCGGCAAGTGGGCAGGCCCTTTAGACAATGGAGATGGCACGGTGGTGCAGCTGGTAGTGCTGCTGCCTCGTAGCGCCAGAGACCCGGGTTCGATCCACTCCGCCTCCTGTACGGAGAAACACACCCATGGAACACAGGGTGCGGATCCATAAAGTTCTCTGAGATGTTTCAAACCTGGTTCTGCCTCTGTCCCTGGCTGGTGTAAACGTCAGGAATGTCCATCGGATCGGATAAGGGTTAGTGTTTCCACCACTGTCAAATAGAGACAGGACATTGTGACCCTCAACCTTGTGTCTCCTTTTGTTTCATCTTGGAGATCCTCCATTGACCCAGTTTGATACATAACTCTTAATACCTCAGTTCAGTTTAATTTATTGTCAGGTGTGCCGAGGTACAGTGAAAAGCCTTTGTTGCGTGCTATCCAGTTAGCGGAAAGACCACACATGATTACAATCGAGCCGTCCACAGTGGATAGATACATGATAAGGGAAAAACGTTTAGTGCAAGGTAAAGCCAGCAAATTCCGATCAAGGATAGTCCGAGGGTCACCAATGAGGTAGATAGTAGTTCAGCACTGCTCTCTGGTTGTGGTAGGATGGTTCAGTTGCCTGATAACAGCTGGGAAGAAACTGTCCCTGAATCTGGAGGTTTCACACTTCTGTACCTGTGATGTACTTGAAGGGGGGGAAATTCTAGCACTCTTGCGGGCTGCTCCAGTAAGAGGAGATGAGGTAACTCCGTGATTATGAAGGCTCTATGGATGAAGACCCCCTGGTAGAGGGTGAACGAGTGTCCCACCAACGAGGAGATCCTCCAGCGATACAAACCAAGGGAAGGCAGCGGTGAAACCACGTTAACAGCCCCCCACCCCCCCCCACCCGGCAGACACTGAGAACCAGATCACAATGGATGGACACCACCCAAAGTATCTCACAACATTGCCCACAGCTCTTCAAGCCAAAGGAAGCAATGAGTAAGCTGTTCATGTGGAGATGAATTTATTTCTGATCTCTTCTCAGATCCTGAGTAATCTGGTGATGGAAGACTTGTGTCCTGCGTTGGAGTCTCAGCTCATTCCTCACGTCAGAGGGCCAGAGAGCAAGAGGAAGCAAACCTGGCTCAGGGTGAGTCTCATCTGAAACAGCTTCAGACAAACCATGTGGGAGTTTTCAGTTTTCATTTCTCTACCTCTCACCCTCCATCTTTGTACCAGTGCCTCTTGTTTCCTCTCTCTGTGTCCCTGCAGTGTGTGTGTGTGTGTTTGTGTTTGTGTGTGTGTGTGTGTGTGTGTGTGTGTGTGTGTGTGTGTGTGTGTGTGTGTGTGTGTGTGTGTGTGTGTCTCACGCTCCCTGTCTCTCCTGTCCCTCCCGCGCTATTTGGTATTTTTAAAACAGTTATTGATAGATTCTTGATCCATAAGGGCATCAAAGGTTACAGGGAGAAGGCAGGAGAACGGGGTTGAGAGGGAGAGATAGATCAGCCATGATTGAATGGTGGTCTAATTCTATTCCTATGTCTTATGGTCATGGTCTCTGCCTCTCTTTGTGAGAAGGTTTATGGTAAAATATGCTAAACTTGTTCATGCATCAGCACCAAATCTCTTGACTTCTCTTCTACATCACTCCTCAATGTTTCCTGTCACATGGCTTGCAACATCTTGTGTAGTTATTAAACATTGCCACGTTATTGATATTTTCACGAGCCTCCCTTGCATTCCAGGAAGAATAGGCAATTTCCTTTCTTCCTTTCTCCCCCACTTTGGGGAGATCTGATTTCTGATTTCTCGCGTGTCAGTGCCGTTCTCCGCAGTTCCGTTTATTGCCGACTCCGTTCTTTGTCAGCTTGGGTAGAGTCACGGACAGAGGGATGTGTAGACATCAGGCCTAACAAAACCACTTCAATTCATCCATCTTTCGAAAAGCAGCCTCCCTCTTTGTTTAAGATGCAGACATCTGTTATTTCCATTACAATTTGGATAGAAACATAGAAATTAGGTGCAGGGGTAGGCCATTCGGCCCTTCGAGCCTGCACCGCCATTCAATATGATCATGGCTGATCATCCAACTCAGTATCCCGTACCTGCCTTCGCTCCATACCCCCTGATCCCCTTAGCCACAAGGGCCACATCTAACTCCCTCTTAAATATAGCCAATGAACTGATGGTGAATGAAATTAGAATTCTTCACGCACACAGACACTCACACACACACACATGCACGCTCACTCTCACTCGTACTCACATGCTCACTCTCACTCACACTAGTGTATGGCATTGTACGTTTGATTTAGTTCAGAGACACAGCATGGAAACAGGCCCTTCAGCCCACTGAGTCTATGCCTACCGTTTACACATGTTCCATCTAATCCCACTTTCTCATCAACTCCCTACACACAAGGGGAAATTTGCAGAAGGCAATTAACCTACAAACCAGCACGTCTTTGGGATGTGGGCAGAAAACCAGAGCACCCAGAGGAAACCCACCAGGTTGCAAGGAGAACGTTCAAACTCCCTACAAACAGCACCTGTAGTCAGAATCGAACCTGGTGGTCTGGCGCTATGATGCAGCGGCTCTAACCGCTGTGCCACCGTGCCGCCCCTCGTTGGTTGGTGTTAATGTGTTGGTTGGTATGTGTTGCTCTCAACACAGTGGCGCAGCGGGAGAGTTGCTGCCTCACAGCGCCAGCTCCCGGATACGATCCTGACTACGGGTGCTGTCCGTATGGCGGAGTTTGTACATTCTCTCTGTGACCACGTGGGTTTTCTCCGGGTGAAGTGTGAAATGAAATGGTGAGGAGTGGGGTGGGGGTACGGGTGAAGAGACGGAGGGAATGTGTCGACACAGAGGAACTGAGGTAGTTGGAATCTTGAGCAAAGTGCTGGAGTAACTGAGCGGTTTAGGCAGCTCAGCTCGACTACGGGTGCTGTCTGTGCGGAGTTTGTACGTTTGACCGCCTGGGTTTTCTCCGAGATCTTCGGTTTCCTCCCACACTCCAAATATGTACAGGTTTGTAGGTTAATTGGCTTGGTGTCGATGTAAAAATTGTCCCGAGTGTGTGTAGGCTAGTGTTAGTGTGTGGGGAATCGGTGGTCGGTGCAGACTCGGTGGGCCGAAGGGCCTGTTTCCGCGCTGTATCTAAACTAAACTAAATCTACCGTGCACCCGTGACGCTCCTGGCCAGCAGAGATGGCAGAGCTTGCACGGGAGTTACCATTCGGAATGGCACAGGGTGGAGCCCCAGCACCAGCATGGCTCAGTCGGGCCGAATGGCCTGTTGGTGATGTGAACTGGAGATGTTGTTGATGGTTGCCTGTGTTCTGCAGATGCTGGGGGCGATGTTCGGCGTGGTGGAAGGCCGGGTGTCCGAGAGGTTCCAGGCTCTGGTCCAGGACAACGAGGAGCAGAGGCAGCGGCTGGAGCGGGCAGTGCGGCCAGACCTCAGCCAGATCCTCACCTCCAAGAAGCAGCTCGGCCACAAGCTCCAAGGTAGCCGCCATCTTGAATTATTCCATGGGTTCAGGGAGAGGTCAAAGAAAGGCACATCCACCCCAGGTCGCGACCCCAGCCAGGTCATGACCCCAGGTCACCCCAACCACAAACAGCTCCCATCCTCAGGTCTGACCCCACGTAGGTCATGACCCCAGGTCTGACCCCCGACTGGACACCAGACCTTGAGGAACGTAAACACCGCACTCTGAATCATAGAAACATAGACAATAGGTGCAGGAGGAGGCCATTCGGCCCTTCGAGCCAGTACCGTCATTCATTGTGATCATGGCTGATCGTCCCCTATCAATAACCCGTGCCTGCCTTCTCCCCATATCCCCAAACATGTTCAGGGAGAATGGGAGTGGGGTGGGTCTGGGGTCCAGGTGGGTGGAGAGAGGGGCAGAGCAGGGAATAAGGTGGGGTTGGGGCGGGAGTGGGAAGGGGAGGGGATGGAGAGAGGAAGTCAGGATTGCCAAAGGCCGAGCGGTTGGGTTGGGTTGGAGTGGGTGACGATTGTTGTCTCCTCAGCCTCGGTGGGGGAGAGGGTGCGGGACTTCTGCCGAGCGCAGGTGGAGCCGCAGCTTGGGTCAGTGCGGGACGCAGTGGCAGCATCAGTCAGAGATCTCCTCGCCGAGACCCGAACACTCTTCTCGCAGGATGTGGGTGAAGTGATCAGCGCGGTGAAGAGTGGAGGAGACAACTGCTCGCTGCCTGAGGTACACAACCTTACTCCAGCATTTGGTGTCCATCTTCGGTTTAAACCAACATCTGCCGTTCCTTCCCATCTTGTCTAAATTAAACTCCATCTGCCCAGCCTTTGTGTTCTATCTTTAGTTCTGCTCAGAGATACAGCACGGAAACTTGGGCCACAGAGTCCACGCCGACCTTCAACCCCTCGTTCTACATGATCCCACTTTCTCATCTACTCCCCACACACACACGGGGTAATTCACAGAGGGTCGATCAACCTACAAACCCGCATGTCTTTGGGATGAGGGAGGAAACCAGAGCACTTGGGGGAAAACCCAAGTGGTCAAGGTGAGAACGTGTAAACTCTGCACAGACAGTACTCATAGTCAGGATCGAACCTGGGTCTCTGGTGCTGTAAGGCAGCAACTCTACCGCTGTGCTGCCCAATGTTTGGATTGTGAAGATGTGTGTGTCTTTCCGATGGAGGTACGTTGGGTCAATGACCCGCTACATTGGGTCCAACCCTGGTTCAAGCTTCTTTCTTCCGTTCCCTCCCCACAGGTAAGCAGCCGGCTCCTGGAGTTTCCACATCACTCGACACAGCTACATCTCTGCTACAGGAAGACCAACAAGCTGGAACAACACCTGGACAAAGTGGCCCCACATTTCACTTTTGACGGGGTTCACTTTCTGGTTCAGCGAGCTGAAAACATGGTCCAGCAGGTCAGCACCGCCATCAGCCTGTCCGTCCACACCCATTGGGGCACCTGCACTCGGTACAGTGAGGCACACATGCATGCATGCATCGACACAGCAGTGCATGACTCCAGCATTCACAAATGCAGTCAATCAGATATGCACAGACAGGCAGGCAGAAAAATTCTGAAGCCAGGAATTAGTGTGATGGTAGTCACAGAGTTTTCACAGAGTTCTGGAGTAACTCAGCGGGTCAGGCAGCATCTCTGGAGAACGTGGTTAGGTGATGTTTCACAGAGTGCTGGAGTAACTCAGCTGGTCAGGCAGCATCTGTGAAGAACATGGATAGGTGACGTTTCACAGAGTGCTGGAGTAACTCAGCGGGTCAGGCAGCATCTGTGGAGAACATGAATTGGTGATGTTTCACAGAGTGTTGGAGTAAACCAGCGGGTCAGGCAGGAGTTCCAGAGTGGTGAATCTCTGGAACTCTCTGCCACAGAGGGTAGTTGAGGCCAGTTCATTGGCTATATTTAACAGGGAGTTAGATGTGGCCCTTGTGGCTAAGGGGATCAGGGGGTATGCAGAGAAGGCAGGTACGGGATACTGAGTTGGATGATCAGCCATGATCATATTGAATGGCGGTGCAGGCTCGAAGGGCCGAATGGCCTACTCCTGCACCTAATTTTTATGTTTCTATGTTTCTATCTCTGGAGAGAAGGAATGGGTGACGCTTCGGGTCGAGACCCTTCTTCGAGATCCTTCATCAGTTGTCTGATTTTAATACTTGAATGAGCGAATGAATGAATACTTTATTCTTACATGTGACGTCACGGGGATATTCTTTGTTTTGCGTACACAAGGTCGTACACAAGGTATGCCAAGAGTCACCACGTAAAGAGTGGCGACAAGGTTACAAAGTTTCACACAGCGGGATTATGCCTTTGTTGTTGGTTGCGTTGTGATGTCCACATTACCTCCTCTCTCGCTCTCCTTACAGTTGATGGAAGATGCAGTTTACACCTTTCAGCACATGCTCGCTTCTATGCAGCCTGCCATGGGACTCCCAGCTGAAACCAACCAGCTCCTTGATAATACCAGAGTCCTTGTCCTAAAGGTACTTGTCACCGTGCCAGGGAGCGCCAGGGGTGAAACACATTGGGGGAGAATGGGAAAGGATTCAGAGTGCTGGAGTAACTCAGCGGGTCAGGCAGCATCTTTGGGGAATGTGGATAGGTCACGTTCCAGTTTGGGTCGCTTCTTCAGACGAGATGGGGGGGGGGGGGGGAAAGAAAGCTGGAATGGGGGGGGGGGGGGAGAGGCAGGACAAAGTGTACAC
Source organism: Leucoraja erinaceus (assembly GCF_028641065.1). Taxonomy (NCBI): domain Eukaryota; kingdom Metazoa; phylum Chordata; class Chondrichthyes; order Rajiformes; family Rajidae; genus Leucoraja; species Leucoraja erinaceus. Next base: position 11,100,615 of record NC_073415.1, read on the forward strand.
GCACCATGTGTGTTTGGGCCATGTAACAAACTGTGTCAGATTGAGCGGTGTGTACATTTACTGTGAGTAATGTGTAACCAACAGTGGGATTAAGGGGGAACTGTAAGTGTGTGTGTGTGTGTGTGGTGCAACAGACATCTTAACATGAGGGGTGTGGATAGGACAGGTTTAGGGGATATGGGCCAAGCGCAGGCAGCCGGGACGAGTGCAGAAGGGGCATGTTGGTCTGAAGGGGCCTGTTTCTACGCAGTATCAATTTATGACCATGACCTGTGTTGTCCCTTTCACTGTAGAAGTTCGACTCGGACAGCAATGCTGCCGGACGGCAGTTTGTTCGGGACACCCTCTTGGAGCTTGTTCTGCCCTTTGTGCTGAAGAACCTGGATCCTGTCTGCAAACCAGTGAGTAAGGGTCCATGTGCTCTGAGCAAGGACATCGTGTCCACATTGCATGTCTCCGCGGCTGCAGGCATGGGGAAGGGCCTTCCGTTTCAGTTTAGTTTATTGTCACGTGTACCGAGGTACAGTGAAAAGCTTTTGTTGCATGCTAACCAGTCAGTGGGAAGACTATACATGATTACAATCGAACCATTCACAGTGTACAGATACATGATGAAGGGAATAACGTTTAGTGTAAGATAGTGGTAAAAGGGTATGATTACGGCAATGCAATTTTATCGAGGAGTTTCCATTAGAAATGTGGATTTAGGAGTTTGGTATGCACAATAGTGACTAGAGATATAAGAATTTTATGAATATTATGTGTAAATACAAGTGGCTCAGCAACAATGTGTATTTCCATATTCTGAAGTGGCCATAACACACACACACGCGCACACAGACACACACACACACACACACACACACACACACACACACACACACACACACACACACACACACACACACACAGTCACACACACACACACAGACACACGGCACGGACACATAGGACGAAGCACACGCACGCACGGACTCCCTTCTGTAACACACACACACGCATCGCCCACACACACGAAGGCTAGCAAGCTGCTGTAACACCGTCGCCCTGCAGCTGCTGTAATTAATATCGTTTCAAACTGTTAAAAGTATATAAAAACTGTCGGAAAGGCAGTAACTCTTTCATGGCTTTCCAGCCTCATGGAACGGCTGGAGATTTAAAAGCATCTGCAAGCCAAAGGTGCAACTGGTCTGTACGTGTACCCAGCAGCTGCCTTCTACAAAGCCCACTTGACCTTGAAGTGCCACGCTGAGTTACACATGAATTCATTTTTAGCAGCAGAGTAATATATTGTGCATTAAATAGCCTAATGGTCCAGCAGGTTTGTGTAATTAATATCCTATAACAGTATTCCTGATGTTTATTTCATTCAGTTTAGTTTAGAGATACAGCGCGGGAACAGACCCTTCAGCCCACCAAATCCGCGCCGACCAGCGATCCCTGCACCCTAACACCATCCCACACACACTAAGGACAATTGTCAACTATACCAAGCCATTTAACCTACAAACCTGAACTAATCTCACTATTGACATTGCTCTCAATTCTGCTGGCCTCTCTATACCTTTACTCCTTTAAGATCATCCTTTGTTGAAGGCAGAGATTTGGCCTCATGTCAAACAATACAATACAATACAATACAATACCTTTTATTTGTCAGCGGTAGATGTAGAACAAAGACCTGCAGATGCTGGTTCTTACCAAAGAAAGGCACTAAGTGCTGAATGAACTCAGCGGGTCAGGCAGCATCTCGGGAGAAAAAGGATCGGTGACGTTTCGGGTCGGGACTGAAGGTCGTTCTGAAGAAGGGTCCTGACCCGAAACGTCATCTATCCTTTTTCTCCAGAGATGCTGCTTAACCCACTGAGTTACTCCAGCACTCTGTGTCTATTAGCGGCAGATACATTCCTTCTTGCTTCAATATCACACTGTGCTTCCCAATGTAACTTATTGGACTCTGGACAGCAAAATGGAATAATGATTATATTCTACTCCAGGAGCTGCCTGCGTATGAGGCAGATGTGCCTGTGGATGACGAGGGAGTAATACAGATTGAAAACATCTACAAGGAACTCGTCCTGCATGTTGTGTCTGAGGAAATTAACAAAGGTATGAATTAAGGTTATAAGGAATAGTAGAATTAGGCCATTCGGCCCATCAAGTCCACTCAGCCATTCAATAATGGCTGATCTTTCTGTCCCTCCTAACCCCATTCTTCTGCCTTATCCCCATAACCTCTGACACCTGTAATAACCAAGAATCTATGTATCTCTGCCTTAAAAATATCCAGTGACGGCATCCACATCCCTCTGTGGCAAAGAATTCCACAGATATTGTGGATGGTTGGCATGGACTTGGTGGGCCGAAGGGCCTGTTTCTGTGGAATTCTCTGCCTCAGAGGGCAGTGGAGGCAGGTTCTCTGGATGCTTTCAAGAGAGAGCTAGATTGGGCTCTTAAAAATAGCGGAGTCAGGGGATATGGGGAGAAGGCACGAACGGGGTACTGATTGGGGATGACCAGCCACGATCACATTGAATGGCGGTGCTGGCTGGAAGGGCCAAATGGCCTACTCCTGCACCTGTTGTCTATTGTTTCCATGCTGTATCCCTAACAGAAACCAATGCAGATGTTCTTTCTCTCTCCTAGCCATGAAGGTGTCGTCCACAGGGCCAGAGTTCAGTCTGTACAATGAGAGTGTGGATTCCCCGCGGGAGGGTGAGACCCAGCATTCCATTGCTCAACACTCCAATTCCACCCGGTCTACAAGTCCAACGGATTCACCAGCACCTGAAGAAGACAGGGATGAAACTGGGAGCACGTCACCGTCGGGGAATGACACAATGGCTGGAGCAATGTGATCATCACCATGACTGCTGGAGACGCCGGACTTTAGTCACCAGATTGGTGGATGCAATGGAACATGACGGTGGGCAAGCAGATTGGAACAGAAAGTTAAAAGGAACTTGCAGCTCAGTTCAAAGAGACAATGTCATTTGGAGATATGGGGCAATCCTGGACATTCCCGGTAGATATGGAGGACTTCAATCATCCTTCCACATAACTGTAACCCTGAAGTGATCCACAATGATGAGCTGTTGAACGTTGACTTATGTAGAAACAAAGAACTGCAGGTGCCAGTTAATACACAAAAGGATACAAAGTGCTGGAGTTACTCAGCGGGTCAGGCAGCATCCCTGGAGAACAGGGATAGGTGATGTTTCGGGTCAAGGCCCTTCTTCAGACTGATTGTGTTGAATTGTTCCTCCTCCTTGTGCTCCACCTGGACTCTCATCTATTTCTCCCCTCCTCCTCTATTTCTTCTTCCGGCTTCACAATTGTTCATTCATGTCTCCCAACTTCTGCTTTTATCTCTGCCTTTGTTCCAACCATCTGCCTATCAAACATCCCCTTCTCCCGCTACACTTTCTTCTGCCTCTCCTCTCTTCTAGCTTTCTTCCTCCCCCCACCATCACCTACAAGCAACCTATACCCGGCCACTGACACTCTCCTCCGCCTAGCGGAGTTGGTCCTTACCCTCAATAACTTCCTGCTGCATCCGCTGAGTTTCTCCAGCACTTTTGTGTAGCTTCGATTTCCCAGCATCTGCAGTTCCTTCTTAAACACCACCTACAATCAGTCTGAAGAACGGTTCCAACCCGAAATGTCACCTATCCATGTTCTCCACAGATGCTGCCTGACCCGCTGAGTTACTCCAGCAAATGTCACCTATCCATGTTCTCCACAGATGCTGCCTGACCCGCTGAGTTACTCCAGCACTCTGTGTCGTTTAACACAATGATTACAGTGGGGTCATTATAGGTGGAGGCCATTGATTGTAAAATTATCTATTTCAATAGATGAATATGATGGAAAATTAAGATGTGGTTCTGCCATAATTTGGGCGGGGCCTGTTATGGGGGCGGGGTCCTGTTGGGGGCGGGGCATGTGGGTGGGCGGGGGGATGGGATGGGTTGTGGGGGGAGGTGGGTGGGCGGGGCCTGTGGGATGGGCGGGCGGGGTCTATGCTATGGGCGGGGCGTGCGTGGTGGGCGGGGCCTGTGGATGGGAGTGGTTTGGGGATGGGGGGGGCTGTGGTGGGCGGGGCTGGGATGGGAGTCTATGCTATGGGGTGGGGCGTGCGTGTGTGTGGGCGGGGCATGGGGGCGGTGGGCGGGAGCGGACTGTGGGTGGGGCCTAGGATGGGCGGGGGAGTGGTGAGTGGGGATGGGCCTGTGGTGGCGGGCGGGCGGGGCATGCGCGGTGGGCGGGGCCCGATGGTGTGGGCGGGGCCTGTGGTGGGGGGCGGGGGCATGCGCGGTGGGCGGGGCCGGTGGGGGAGGGGCCTGTGGTGGCGGGCGGGGCATGCGCGGTGGGTGGGCGGGGCCTGTGGTGAGTGGGGCGGGGGCGGGGCTGTGGTGAGTGGGCGGGGCATGCGCGGTGGGGCGGGGCCATGCGTGGGCGGGGCCTGTGGTGGTGGGGGGGGGTCTGCGCGGGTGGGTGGGCGGGAGCCTGTGGGAGCGGACTGGGCGGGGGGGCTGTGGTGGCGCGGGCGGGCGGGCGGGGCGGGGCATGCGCGGTGGCGGGGCCTGTGGCGGGGGCATGCGTGGTGAGTGGGGGCGGGGGCATGCGCGGTGGGCGGGCGGGGCACGCGCGGTGGGCGGGGCGGGCGGGGCGCGGGGCTGTGCGGGATGGGCGGGGCCTGTGGTGGCGGGCGGGGCATGCGCGTTGGGGCGGGGCCTGTGGTGAGGGCGGGCGGGGCATGCGCGGTGGTGGGGGCGGGGCCTGTGGTGGCGGGCGGGGCGGGGCATGCGCGGTGGGCGGGGCGGGGCATGCGCGGTGGGCGGGCGGGGCATGCGCGGTGGGCGGGCGGGGATGCGCGGTGGGGATGGGCGGGGCCTGTGGTGGCGGGGGCGGGCGGGGCATGCGCGGTGGGGCGGGCCGTTGCCGTTGCCGTTGCCGCTCTGCAGCCTCCGAGCTCCGGGCTGTCCGCCGGCCCGTTGCCCGCCCGCCCACCAGCCATGTCGCGCCGGCCGCCGACGCTGCTCTTCGCCGCCGCGCTGGGCCTGGTGCTGGCGCTCGCCCCCGCCCCGGGCAGCGGCTACTTCCCCGAGGAGCGCTGGGCCGAGGAGTCGCCGCTGCTGCCGCCCCGTGTCCTGCTCGCCATCCTCGCCCGGAACAGCGCCCACGGCCTGCCCGCCTTCCTCGGCCGCGTAGAGGCGCTCAACTACCCCAAGGACAGGGTCGGCCTGTGGTGAGCAGAGGGGAGGGAGGGAGGGGTGAGGGCGAGTGAGGGAAGGAGGAGATAGAGTGAGGGGAGAGGGAAGAATGAGGGAGGGGGAGAAGGAAGGGGGGAAGGGGAGAAGGAAGGGGGGAAGGAATGAGGGAGGGGAATAGGAGAGAAGAGGGAGGGGAATAGGAGAGAAGGGAGAGGGGAGGAAGGGAAGTGGAAGGGAAGGAGGCAGGGGCTGAGATACATCAGGGTGAGGATTGAAAAGGTGCCAGTGTGATTTTTTGCAATATTTCTACATATGGTATTGTATTCAGTCATTAAAGTGTGATCTTTATAAACAAATTCTGTATTTTAAGCACGCCTTTGTAAATTACATCAGAAAGGGTAAACCGCATTGGAAATTGCCTTTAAAGTCAAAGTCAAATGTATTCGTCATATGCACCATCTAAGGTACGGTGAAATGAATTTGCCATGCATCGATACAGTTGAAAAAAGAACACACAATACACAACAGAATTTAACATAAACATCCACCTCAGCATTCTTCACTGTGGTTGTCCATTTAAGAATGCACTGTCTACACACAAAGTTTAATTGGGGCTGGACTGCTTGAATTCTGAGTCGACGTGTATTTGAAAGGCGGGACACCAGAGAATGTAGTAAACGAAATGGACCAGGCTTTTCCTGGAAGGCTGGGTGTGTGCTGGCTCTCTGTCTGCAGAACACAGGGGCTGCAGCGATGGAGTGAGTGGGCAGTGGAGGAGGAGTGGGGCAGTTCCCATGGCTATTCACCCCAATCATCTCCGGTGGGAAAATGGAGGTCTTCTATAAGCATGAAATTTGATGCCTAAAGTGAACACTGTTGCCTAAAAACGGAATCGGGAGTTTTTTTTGGTCTTCGGATTGATCCTGTTCAGCTGTCTTATCAGAGTGCTTGACACAACATTTGGCGTAATTACACAAAATAATGATGTAATTCAACAATAGAAACAAGGAACTGCAGCTGTTGGTTTACACAAAAGGACACAGAGTGCTGGAGTAACTCAGCGGGTCAGGCAGCATCTGTGGAGAACATGGATAGGTGACGCTTCACAGAGTGCTGGAGTAACTCAGCTGGTCAGGCGGCATCTGTGGAGAACATGGATAGGACGTTTTGGTTCGTTTCACAGAGTGCTGGAATAACTCAGCGGGTCAGGCAGCATCTGTGGAGAACATGGATAGGTGACGCTTCACAGAGGGCTTGAGTAACTGCAGAGTTCCCGATCAGCATCACATGGTCATCTTTTGGATAGTAACAGTTTTGGTTCGGGGAGCATGCTTCCAGACGCAAGAAGCGACCCGACCCGAATCTTGATCCGCTGCCTCCTGAGATGTTGCTGACTGCTGAGTGACTGAACATTTGGTGACTGTCTACACATGGTCCAGCGGCCCTAAATGCTTTTGAGGCTTTTACAGAGTTCCCTTTCAGGTATCATCTCCAGTGCTTTGAGATAGTGCATATTTCTAAAGAATGCAGCCAGAAAAGGCATCAGTAACTGAGTGGAACATGCTGCCAGGTTTAAGGTGAATGTCATAGAACTGTTCACTTGTCCAAGAAAGGCCCTTTGAAGGCCCACAATGTCCCTCTTTGGTGGTATGGTACCAAGCCATGAGATAGTACCTGCACTAAAGAACTCAGGGGAAAAGGCAATCACTACTGTATGGAACCTATTTTGCTTAAGGTTGAAGTATTTTAACAGTACAGCCACTAACAACATCTGCTTCAACCACACACCCTCTGGCAGCGCGTTCCATGCACTCATCACCTGTGTAAAAATACGTTCCCCACATATATCCTTTGCCACTGTCACCGTAAAGCTTTGCACTTCAAAAGATAGGTACATGTTTAGGAAAGGTTTAGAAGGATACGAGTCAAACGTGGGCAAATGTGACATGTTGGATGGGGCATGTTGGTCGGCATGGACGAGTTGGGCTGAAGGGCCTGTTTCCGTGCTGTATGACTCTCGGACTCTGAGCTCTCTTTCTCTAATGGCCATGGTGCATACTGACGGCAGTGGTGAATGTCATCAGTGTATGTGTAAGAAGAAACTGCAGATGGTGGAGTAACTCAGCGGGACAGCATCTCTGGTTAGAAGGAATGGGTGATGTTTCAGGTCGAGATCCTTCTCCAGACAGTGTATGTGTCTGCTGACAAGTGGCTGGTGACACATGGGTAGCAATCCCTTTCAACAGGTCTTGTCATCAAACTTCATTGCCATAGAGAGCATTGTATAGTGGGAACTATGAGGGAGGACCTCTGAACGACATCCAGCCACAGATCAAAAATAGCCTTTCCCACAAATATCTTTGCCTTTTTTTTGCCAATAACTTTATTTGTGCTGTCTGGTTCTTTACTTATTCACCAGTGTTTTCATAGTAACTCGCGTGTCTAATTACCACTGAAGTTAGTCAATTAATTAGCTTGTCAATTAGTTAGCTTGTGTGGCAGCCGCAAGTGTGTTGCAATTTCTTCCAGTGGAACGTATGAAGATGAAAGTCATCATTTGGTGAGTGTCAATGTTTCTAGCAGTGGATTGGCAGGGAATGGAGGGATATGAATCATGTGCAGGCCGATGAGATCACTTTGTGTGGAAACAAGGAACTGCAGATGTTGGTTTACAAAAAAGTGCTGCCTTTACCCAGAGGGCAGGCAGCATCTCTGGAGAACATGACAGATGAAGGACATGACAGTCAACCAGGTGACAAGCCTAACTGGAGCAATAATTACCACATAGAACAGTATATTGCTGGAACAGGCCCTTGGGCCCACAATATCAATGGCAATGTCTGTGCTAAAGATGATGCCCAGTTAAGCTAAACTCATCTTCCATCATATGATACTTGCCCCTACATTCCCTGCATATCCACATGCCTTTCTAAAAGCCTCTTAAATGCTACTATTGTTCCTCCTCTACCTCCACCCCTGGCAGCATGTTCCAAGCACTTGCCTCTCTCAGTTTAAAAAAAAACTTGCCCAGCACATCTCCTTGAAACTTCCCTTCTAATATTAAAATTTCCACCCTGGGGAAAAAAGGTTCTGACTGTCTACCCTATCTATGCTTCTCATAATTTTATATACATCTGTTAGGTCTCTCCTCAGCCTCCGGCGCTCCAGAGAAAACAACCCCAGTTTGTCCAACCTCTCCTTCTAGCTAATGCCCTCTAATCCAGGCAGCATCCTTGCAAATCTCTTCTGCACCCTCTCCAACACCTCCACACCCTTCCTGTAATGGGGTCATCAGATCTGCACACAATACTCCAAATGCAGCCTGACCCAAAGTTCTCTAAAGCTGCAGCATGACTTCCTGACTCTTGTACTCAAAGCCCTGACTGATTAATGATTTGAGAAAGGGTCTCGGGGTTCAAACATTAATTGTTTCTCTTTCCATAGATGCTGCCTGACCTGCTGAGTTTCTCCCCGGCATTTGCTGATTTTACTTATAAAGTTTCATCCGCAAAATACCACCCTTTCAATCCCATGCCATCGACACCAGCTTACTCACCCATGCCAGCAAATATTCAGGCTATTGAGTTGGCCTTGCCTGATATCTATTTCTGTGCCGTAATCTTGCATGTGGATAGAGCAACTCGTAATTTTATCCTGCACTTTCCTGGCTTCACACTTCTCATCTTTCAAAGTCAACAGGAGAGCACTGCAAGGAATTTGTGGTGACTTCAAAAATATAATTCTTGTGTAAACTTCTTCTGCACTTGAAAGGAAGTTGCTATAGTGTCAGTTTTTTTTTAGCTGGAGATTTTTAATGCACTTGCACGCAAATACATTACACTTGTGCCCTCTGTCACTGCTTGTCGTACATTATCCTCCAATTCCACGACGTTTACAGGAAACCCTCTCGTTTAGAGAACGGAGGTTTGCCCTTACACAATTCACGCATCCAAACTTTTGAGAAACGTTTATAAATATTGCCGTCACAGTATTTATGTGGGTGAGAAATAAAATAAATAGTCTCCTCTGATGCTGGGCTGCTGACTGGCCTGTTCAGTCACTCCAGCACTTTTTTAATCAGCATTTGCACTTCCGTGCTTTTACACAGGACTAATACGTTTAGTTGCCAATAAGATTGAGAACAAGAGTTCTTCTGCTTTGTGTGGGAAGGAACTGCAGATGCTGGTTTACACTGAAGATAGACACAAAAAGCTGGAGTAACTCAGTCAACAGGAGAGCACTGCAGGGCAGCATCTCTGAAGAAAAGGAATAGGTGACGTTTCGGGTCGAGACCCTCCCTCAGAGCCAGATCTTCAGCTTTACTGCATCTCTCTCTTCCTTTGCAAGGCAAAGCTTGTAATGTTCCTCTCCTACCCCTCCCGCAACTCGACTTCCAAATTCCTCTTGGAGTTTAGCTTGGAGATACTGCGCGAAACAGGCCCTTCAGCCCACCGAGTTTGCACCGACCAGCAATCCCGGTGCACTATCCTACACACCAGGGATAAATTTACAGAAGACAATTAACCTACAAATCTGCACATCTTTGGAGTGTGGGAGGAAACCGGAGCACCCGGAGAAAACCCACGCAGTCACAGGGAGGCCGCACCTTGCACGTCCTTTCGACATCCGTGCCTGTGATTCCCACAAACATATTTACTGCCCGCTCTGCTTTTCCTCCTCTCACCTGAAACATCACCTGTTCCTTTTCTCCAAAGACATACAGGTATGTAGGTAAATTGGCTTGGTAAATGTACACATTGTCCCTAGTGTGTGTAGGATAGTGTTAGTGTGTGGGGATCGCTGGTCGGCGCGGACCCAATTGGGCCGAAGGGCCTGTTTCCGCGCTGTATCTAAATTAAACTAAACATGTCACCCTGATTCCGGCCTTTGTTACATCTTAATTTCACTGTTCTGACACTTTTCCCACTCTCCTTAAACCTGGAATTAATCCAAAATTCAGATTCTTGTTTTAACTAGTACTAAACTACATAAAAATATCCACCGGCTATGCTGTTCATATCAGTTCCCAATTAAGTCATTTTAAAATACTTGTGTTAAAATTGATTCATGTACAAGATCACCCAGGACTTTATTGAAAGGGACAGGATTGTGAGAATTCATATTTCTTGCTCTGCTTTTTCTTGTGTGTTAGTTATGTAGAGCAAAGCAGAGGGATTCAGAATGGGAATGCCAGATATTTGCGGGCAAACCCAAATCTTTGAGCTTGTCAGAGATTAGTTCACGGTTGTGAGTGTGGAAATATAAACTATTTTGGTATGAAATTATGCGTAAGAATGGAAATAGAAAAGTTGGATGGTGAGTGAAAAAACATTGAAAGATGTGTATGAAGGAACTGCAAATGCTGCTTTACACCGAAGATGGACACAAAATGCTGGAGTAACTCAGCGGAACAGGCAGTATCTCTGGAGAGAAGGAATGGGTGATATTTTGGGTCAATCCAAAACGTCACCCATTCATTCTCTCCAGAGATGCTGCCTGTTCCAGCATTTTGTGTCTATCATGGACATTGAAGGATGTCTGTATAAGGACACCCCAGACCTTTAATAAACTCTTCTGGGACAGCATACCAAATGCATTTTTAATTATCACTCATCCAGTGACTTCAGTAAAATTGTCCTTTGTGTAGGATAGTGCTTGTGTCCGGGGCGGCGTGGACTCGGTGGGCTGCAGGGCCTGTTTCCACGCTGTATCTCTACAGTCTAAAGTTTTGATTAGAGTGTAAAGAAACAGCATGGAAACAGGCCGTTCGGAACAAGTTCACACTAACCATCGACCACCCGTTCACAATAGTTCTGTTATCCCACTTTCTCATCCAATCCATACACATTTGTCGCAATTTACAAAGATCAAGAGCATGAAGAGTGTTTTATTGTCATATATATGCCGAAACAGAGCAATGAAATGATTATTTGCAATTAAGCTACAAACCCGCACGTAAATTGGGATGTGGTGGGAGGCCAGCGTACCCAGAGGAAACCCACACGGTCATGAACAGACAGCACCCGAGGTCAGGATTGAACCTGGCTCTCGGGTGCTGTGAGGCAGCAGCTCTACCAGCTGCGCTACTAGGCCGCCCCTTGTCTATTCAACCTGTTATTGCTGCAAAGGAATTCCCTTTCGTTCCTGATATTATAGTGAAAATGACTGTTAGAATTCTGTAATCATGGATGCAGCATTTTCCATAATACTAATGTCAAGCTATCTTCTTTGTTCCCTCTCTTTACCCTGCTAACTATTTAGTCTCTTCCAACCTTACGCAATCTATTGATATCTGCCGCCTTCCAATTCCAGCCTCTAGTGAATCCCAAAATGTAATCCTCCCATAGTTGGCTGCAGTCCTTTCAGCTGCTGGTTCACATCTCTGGAATTCCCATTCTGAATCCCTCTGCCTCGCTACGTATAATATTGTGAAAAAAAGTAAGCATGAAATCTGAACCCTCGCAGTCCATAACCATTCACTGTCATGTGATAGCAGTGGAATTAGGCCATTCGGCCCATCAAGTCTACTCCGCCATTCAATCATAGCTGATCTATCTCTCCCTCCTAACTCCATTCTCCTGCCTTCTCCCCATAACCCCTGACACCCGTACTAATCAAGAATCTATCTATCTCTGCCTTAAAAATACCCACTGACTTGGCCACCACAGCCTTCTGTGGCAAATAATTCCACAGATTCACCACCCTCTGACTAAAGAAATACCTTCTAATTTCTTTCCTAAAGGAACACCCTTTAATTCTGAGGCTGTGACCTCTGGTCCTCGACTCTCCCACTAGTGGAAACACCCTCTCCCCATCCACTATATCCAAACCTATTCAGTAAGGTTATGGCTAATTTTCAAACTTCAATGTCACCACTTTCCTGTACTAATCTCAAACCCTTTGATTTTGTTTTAATGTAATAAAGTATATTAATATCTGCTGAAGTGTCGTCAGAGAATGAGAATGTCAAAGATTCACCACTCCAGCATTTTCCATAATACCAATGTCAAGGTAATTAGTTTAGATTTGGTTTAATTTAGTTAAATTAGTTTACAGCGAGGAAATAGGCTCTTCAGCCAACCGAGCCCACATCAACCAGCGATTCCCGTTCACTAGCAGTATCCGACACACACTAGGGACAATTTACAATTTTTACCGAAGCCAATTAATCTACAAACCTATTGGTCTTAGGAGTGTGGGAGGGTGCATCCCTAGAGAACATGGATAGTTGACGTTTCTGATCAGGACCCTTCTCAACCTGAAACGTTACCTATCCATGTTCTCCAGAGGTCCTGCCTGACCCACTAATTTACTACAGCACTTTATATCTTAACTAGGCTAATTGGTACCTGCAGTTCCTTGTTTCAATGAGTTACTCCAGCACTTTGTGTCTTTTTATCCCCACTGTATTTTGGCAATGACTAGGTGATTGGTTTTAGCAATGCTGATTTGGAGAATATTGTCCATTACTTTTGTACCTCGGTTGTGGTAGCTTTTTACGTCCACATCAGAGGGAAGGAGGGCCTCAACATAACGACCCATTAGAAAGATGGGTTAGGCAAAGCAGCACTCTATCTGAAACGGACTGGCGTGTCGGGCTGGGAACCATGCCCAAGTCACTGAGAGTGGGAGGTGAACTTCAGAGTGTCGTTTACTGAGCTGTGACCAACAAGTCAATTTTTGTTGAGAGTGCACTTTCTGTCTGAATCTAATCACTGCCAAATGTCTTGTTGTGTGTATGGAAACTGTGACCAGCACTGTTTACATATTAAACCTCCCATATCTTTTGTTTCCCACTCCCCTGACTCTGTCTGAAGAAGGGTCTCGACCCGCAACATCACCCATTCCTTCTCCCCAAAGATGCTACTCCAGCAGTTTGTCTACCTTCGATTTAAACCAGCATCTGCAGTTCTTTCCTACACTGTTTACACATAAGTGGATTTTCTATCGGGCATGTGTCTCGTGTGCAAGGCAGCGACTAGTAGCTGCTCAGATCATCAATTCATATATTTTAAACATTTGAAAGCTGAAAAGTGTTACAGTTTAAATAACTTAGCTCCTGCCTGGACATGTTTCCTCACAAGCACAGATTTCAGTCACTCTGTTGCCATTAATCTTGATCCTGTTTATTTAGCGTTGAGTTATATTAATGGTGGTGTGTGTGTCCAGTCTTGTTCAAAGAATTCCGTGACACTGATTGGGGCCCCATTTAGGTAGAACTTTCCTCAAAGAGATGGAGCAGTGGCATTTGATCTCAGCAATAGAATTCGGTAACTGGATTAATCCTGAATGCATTAACTCACTCCATGCCAGTACTAGGGCGATGAGTAGGAAGGAACTGCAGATGCTGGTTTACATCAAAGATAGACACAAAATGCTGGAGTAACTCGGCTGGACAGGCAGCATCTCTGGAGAGAAGGAATGGGTGATATTTTGGGTCGAGACCCTTCTTCAGACCGAGAGCCAGGGGAGAGGGAAACGTGCGATATGGAAGGTTTAGTTCAGAGATACAAAGCGGAAACAGGCCCTTAGGCCCATCAAGTTTGCACTGACCAGTGATTTTACTGAGATCTTCGGTTTCCTCCCACACTCCAAAGACGTGGCTAGGTTAATTGGCTTGGTATAATTGTAAATTGTCCCGAGTGTGTGTAGGATAGTGTTAGTGTGCGGGGATCGCTGGTCGGCGCGGACTCGGTGGGCCGAAGGGCCTGTTTCCGCACTGTATCTCTAAAAACTAAAACTAGAAACATCTACAGTTCCTCGTGTCTCTGTAAAACATGGTTGTGATAGACCGAGTGTGACCATATGATTTCCTGTCTCTTCCTTCTATGAGGATGTCTGCCATCATTGCTTGCTTTGGCAGACATACCAGCAGCCTTGTCTGGAGTGTCTGACTCACTGTCTCCCTGCACTGGTCCTACCAGAATTTGTAGATGGCTGGTAAATGTGGCCTTGCCAGCAAATCTTATATTCAAGGCTGGGTATTTTACTCTGCAGTATGAGTTTTTGTCTGCACTGGGCCTGTACTCGCTGGATTTTGAAGAATGAGGGGGGACCTCATTGAAACTTACCGAATAGTGAAAGGCTTGGATAGAGTGGATGTGGAGAAGATGCTTCCACTAGTGGGAGAGTCTAGGACCAGAGGTCATAGTCTTGGAATTAAAAGACGTTTCTTTAGGAAGGTGATGAGGAGGAATTTCTTTTGTCAGAGGGTGGTGAATCTGTAGGAATATTTGCCACAGAAGGCTGTGGAGGCCAAGTCAATGGATATTTCTACAGCAGAGATAGTTAGATTCTTGATTAGTGCGGGTGTCAGGGGTTATGGGGAGAAGGCAGGAGAATGTGGTTAAGAGGGAGAGATAGATCAGCCATGATTGAATGGCGGCGTAGACTGGTTGGGCCGAATGGCCTAATTCTGCTCCTATCCCTTGTGGCTTTATGAGATGCTTTGAATCCCTTTCATTTAGGGGTGTATGTTTTTAGCTTGTGTGTCACAGTCGTATAGCATGGGAACAGGCCCTTCAGTCCAGCTAGTCCAAGCCGACCAAGATGCCCCATCTAAACTAGTCCAATTTGCCTGTGTTTGGTCCATTTTCCTCTAAATCTTTCCCATCTGTGTACTTGTCCAACTGTCTCTTAAATGCTGTTACGGTCCCTGGCTGCTCATTCTATATACCCACCACCCTTTGAGCAAAAATGTTGCTCCTCAGGTTCCTATTAAATCTTTCCCCTCTCATCTTAAACCGTTAGGCTGTCACAATGGTGCAGTGGTAGAGTTACTGCCTTACAGCACCAGATACCCCGGTTCGATCCTGACTACAGGTGCTGTCTGTACGGCGTTTGTACGTGGATGTGTGGGCTCTCACCGGGAGCTTCGGTTTCCTCCCCTACTCCAAAGACGTACAGATTTGTAGGTAAAATGTGGTGATCGGACAGCTTCGCAGTTTGGATAAATCTCCTCTCCTCCCTTGACCTATAATTTTATGAAGGAAATGTTTCATAACTTGGAAACACACTTTGCCTGGCAAACAGGCGTGTTGGGGTTTTGTAGTGTTGGTTAACTTCTCTGACACTCGCTGGGCCTAAAAGGATTCTTTATTTCTGTGTTACTGCCTTGTCTCTATAAATAGTCACTTGCATAACTGCCTAGTTGGCAGGCTAGTTTGGAGGCAGGGTGAATACACTCACATCTCAGAAAGGCTTCTGGCCAAACCTAGCTGATTATCTTGCCTTTCATTGTTCCTCAGAGCTCAATCATCATCTTTTCACCCAGTGAAAAGATGTACTTGTGTAAGCTGTGGCTGCTCTCAGCCAGAAAGCTGCTTGTGAAGGACACAAAGTGCTGGAATAACTCAGCAGGTCAAGCAGCATCCACAGATGTCAGACTAGTCGGAAGAAGGGTCCCGACTACAAACGTCACCTATTCACCTTCTCCAGAGATGCTGCCTGACCCACTGAGTTACCCCGGCACTTTGCAAGATTCCAACATCTACAGCACCTTGAGCCTACAATGAAAACACTTACATTTACAGCAGCAGCAACCAGTTGCATTTATATAAGCACTTTTAAGGTAGCAAAACTTTCCAAGCTTCTTTGATCTATTATCAAGCAAATATTTGTGAAGGAATAAGGCTAGATCATGGGTGGTGGCCAAATGGAGGGTCAAAGCTGGAGTAACTCAGCGGGACAGGCAGCATCTCTGGATAGAAGGAATGGGTGATGTTTCGGGTCAAGACTCTTCTCCAGACAGTGTATGTGTCCGCTGACAAGTGGCTGGTGACGCATGGGTAGCAATCCCTTTCAACAGGTCTTGTCATCAACCTTTATTGCCGTAGAGAGCATTGTACAGCGGGAACTATGAGGGAGGACCTCTGAATGACATCCAGCCACAGATCAAAAATAGCCTTTCCTGCAAATATCTTTGCCTTTTTTTGCCAATAACTTTGTTTGTGTTGTCTTCAGACTGAGAGTCGGGGGAGGGAAGCAAGAGATCTGGAAGGATACGGTGTGAAAAACGAGAGGAATGGGTGAAGGAATGCTTTATTTTGTGGAAAGGGAAGTGGTGAGGCTACAATGTGGAGTGCTGTCAATTCTGGGGCAAGATGGTTTCAGTTTGTATATGTCCCCAGGGCTTGGGGAGTGCAGAGTCTCCCAGATTCGCCCACCGGAGGTTTTAGTCCTCAGGAGCACTGAGATCATGGAGGAATTTGGAAAATATAGGAATGTTTTTTGGCAGAGTCCAGGCCTCTTGCACTGTTCATTCCATTCCACGTATCTAAGGCCTTCTTGTTCGGCCCTATAACAGGAAGGTAACGTGGCTGTCAAATTGATACAAGTTTTACCATCTGTTGCCCTGGTGTTTGCGTAAGTATGTACTTTCCCCTAGATTGACTTGTTTGAAGTGTGCGACCACAAGCTGCTCGGATGCGGAGAATCCAAAGGGTTGGAAAAAGCTTGTGCATTGAAAGTGGGAGCTGGCATTCATGTGGTGGCTGCTGGAGGCCACAGTATCTACCGCATGTCCACACACAGCTAAAGCCTAGCAGCTCTGGACAAGCCAAGCATTTGTGTGTCTAAACATCTCTCAAATAACAGGCTAATCAATTGCCAGTTAATGTCTTGTGTGATGTTTGTTGTGGAATAAATAGTCAACAGTATACTGTGAGAACTTCTGACCACTTCTACTACATGGGCAGATAGGGTGTCAGCCACAGAATAGCGCTTCTGACCATATATCTCCTTCTTCCTGGGCTCTTTCCTTAAAATAAACCCAAGGCCTTTCGTTACTTTTTAAAAATTTTAATTTTAGAAATATAAAAGTAAACAGGCCCTTCGACCCACTGAGTCCGCGCCGACCAGCGATCGCCCGTACACTAGCGCTATCCTACGCACTCAGGACAATTTACAGAAGCCAATTAACCTACAAACCTGCACGTCTTTGGAGTGTGGGAGGAAACCGGAGCATCCGGAGAAAACCCACGTGGTCACAGGGAGAAGGTACAAACTCCGTACAGACAGCACCCATAGTCAGGATATCACAAAGACACACAGGTTTGCAGGTTAATTGGCTTTTGACAAGAAGAACAAAAAAGGGAGAGATTTAACTTTTTTTTGTCTTCCATCACAGTGAGGAATGTGGAGGAGTCACTGTGGTGGATGTTCATGTTAAAATATATTTTGTGTGTTCTGTTGCTTTTTATTGGTATGACTGTATGGCAAATGAAATTCCTCATGGTGTAAAACATACTTGGCTAATAAAGTATGGTTATGATAAATTGTAAATTGTCCTTAGTGTATAGGATAGAGCGAATGTACTGGTGATTGCTGGTCAGCACGGACTTTGTGGGCCGAAGGGCCTGTTTCCACACTATCTCCAAAACAAAAGCCATCCTTTCAGAGTGTCCGAGCATCACCCTATGGAACCTGTGACCAGGTGAGGCCAACACAAATGAACCGGCTCTTTCTGCAGCTCCGCTGGGCTGGTGCGAGTGTGTTTATTTGCACGCACAGCGCAGAGAGTTGGTTTGCGTAAGAACGTGCATTAAAGGTGCCTTTGTGTGCGGGCCTGATGCGGTCCAGAGACACTGGCACCACTGTACCACACATTGACTGCTCTCTCTGGACGAGCCCCAGCCTCTTGACATGTGCAAGCCGGCTGATTGATTGCTTTCCCTCTGAATCGGATACCGTGTTCAGAAGCACAAGTGATTCTGCTCTGAGAGCTTTTAAGGCTTTTAAACTATTTCACTGATTAACGCCCCAAACACAGACGAGCCTCAAAGGGTCTCAAGTCATCTCCACAACCAAGTTTCCTGCAACTTTCTTTACACCGACTGTTGAATGCTTCCAGTGTGAATTTCCTCGAAATTCTGAACACTTGGAATAAAAAAGAAATGTAGATTTGAGTAAGTAAATAGCTGCTTGCATGGGTAACCAGGCTGGAATGTCAAATACTAGAGAGCACAGCTTTAAGGTCAGAGGGGGAAAGTTGAGAGGAGAACGGCGGGGCACGGTTTTTCATGCAGAGAGTGGTGCTGCCGGGGGTAGTGGCGGAAACAGGTAGAATAATGGAGTTTTTGAGGCTTTTATGGTCTTTTAGAGGCTTTTAGATAGTTACATGATTATACGGGGAATGGAAAGATATAAATCATATGCAGACAGAAGGAATTAATTTAATTTAGCATGATGTTCGACACAGACATTGTGGGCATTGGACTAATAAGAGTCATACAGCATGAAATCATGCCCTTTGGCCCAACATGCCCATGCTGCCCATTGCCCCATCCACACTCGTACCACCTGCCCACGTTTGGCCCATCTCCCCAAACCATTCCTATCCACGTACCTGTCTAAATGTATTTAGATGCTGTTGTAGTACCTGCCTCAACTACCTCTCTTGGCAGCATGTCCCATACACTCACCACCTAGACATTGTGTTCTACATTTGAACGTGGCTCACTGGAGCTGCAAGCTTTGCCCACCGCTGTACCGACCCAATGAATGCCCTCAACCATGAGGGAGCTTCTCCTTGTCACCAAAGGCAGTCAATGTCACGCCAGGGTGACACGGTGGCGCAGTGGTAGAGTTGTTGCCTCCAGTGTTAGAGACCCAGGTTCGATCCTGACTACAGGTGCTGTGTGTATGGGGTTTGTACCTTCTCCCCGTGACCACGTGGGTTTTCTCCGGTGCTCCGGTTTCCACACTCCAAAGCCATCCACTGTGTACAGATCCATGATAAAGGGAATAACGTTTAGTGCAAGATAAAGTCAGATTAAAGTTATTCTTAGGGTCCAGTGAGCTTTATAGTTGCCCAAGACCACTCTCTAGTTGTTGATAGGATGGGTCAGTTGCCTGATATCAGCTGGGAAGAACTGTCCCTGAATCTGGGACACTTCTGTACCTCATGCCTGATGGGAGAGGGGATGTGGGCCAATGGCAGGCAGGTGGGACTAGTGTAGATGGGGCATGTTGGTTGGCGTGGGCAAGTTGGGCCGAAGGGCCTATTTCCACGCTGTATGACCCTGCGATTCTCATGCCCCTTCACCCCACAGTGTGCTGCCTGTTCTCACCACCTCCCCATTTGCTGCTTGTCCTGCCCCGGAGGTGTGTAGCCTGCCGTCCAATGTGTGGGGGAGAGTGTTGAATGTACAGGCAGATCGGCCATGCTGGGACATGTCTGTTGAATGCTGAGCACCCGTTGAATAGCTTCAATATCTTTATCCAATCTGTTAATTATAAGTTTCACTGAGAATTGCCTACAATTGGCCCCGTAAATGGCAGCAAGTTCAGAGCTTTGCCGTAAGCATATCTAATTGCTTCAGCTCCTGACCTGCAGGCACATTCCACCCAGTAAACCCTACACTCCCCATGAAATCCAGCTTTCACCGGCATTTGTGCACATCACAACGTTATATTGAAAGGCGATTTCACCAGCTCTAAACTAAATCTCTAAACAACTGAAAGCTGCAATTAAAAAAGGTAAGATAGAGCCAAAAAAGCTGGAGAAACTCAGGGGGTGGCAACATCTCTGGAGAGAAGGGATTGCCGATGTTTCGGGTCGAGACCCTTCTTCAGAAAAGTCTGAAGAAGGGTCTCAACCCAAAACATCGCCAATGAGATGCTGCCTGTCCTGCTGAGTTACTCCAGCTTTTTGTGTCTATCTTCAGTTTAAAGCAGCCTCTGCAGTTCCACCCTACACAATAAAAAGGGTAATATTTAATCCGGGCAGCATTCAGGTAAATCTCTTCATTTAAAACACCTTAGAAATTACTGCAAACAAAAATAATTTTTAGATTGCATAAAGTGTACGTTGCTATTTTTAAATTATTTTTGTTTGTAGTCATTTTATTAAAGTATTTAAAATGAAGATATTTACCAGAATGCTGCCTGGATTAGAGATGACCTATATGAAGAGGTTGGAAAGACTGGATGGTTTTTGCTGGAGCGTTGGAGGCTAAGGGAGACTTGACAGAAGTATACAAAATTATGAGAGGCATAGATAGGGTAAGAACCTTTTACCCCAGGATGGAAATATCGAAGACTAGAGGGCACAGCTTGAAGGTGTGGGGCAAAGTTTAAAGGAGATTTGCGGGGAAAGTTTTTGTTTTACAAAGATTGGCGGGTATCTGGAATTGTGTTGCCAGGAGTGGAGCTGGGGGCAAATGCAATGGTGACATTTTACAGGCTTTGAGATGGACACCTGGAGATGCAGGGAATGGAGGGGGATGTATCACGTGCAGGCCCAGAGATTTGTTTACCCAGGCATCATGTTATGCATGGTGATTGCAAGCCAAATGGCCTGTTACTGTATGGTTTTTAAAAAATAAGTGTTTAATAATTAATATGTGTAGGAAGGAACTGCAGATGCAGGTTTAAATCGAAGATAGACACAAAATGCTGGAGTAACTGAGTGGGACAGGCAGCATCTCTGGAGAGAAGGAATGGGTGACATTTTGGGATGAGACCCTCCTTCAGTGATAAATTAGTAATTAATATAATTGCTTATTCCAATTTCTAATGATGTGTGAATGTTCTCTACAATCTTCAGAACATTGATCGATATGTTAGCAATCTAATCAAAGTTTGGATGGCATGGTGCATCTAATGCTTTTGCAAAAACTGGTAATGACAGAATTAAATGGAGTTATTCCATGAAATGGAAGAGAAAATAAAGATGACTGGAATGTAAATTGCTGAGAATGGAACAGCTGCAGGGTGAAGCTTAACAAAGGAGCTCCAAGTGAAGTGAAAATCCAGCCTGACCTCAGTCAGCGGATGATGAAGGCGGTTTGCAGCGAATTTTCAGCTTTTCATAATCCGTCCCCTGAGGTTGCATTCCTCTTTCCTTCTGCCTGCCTGTCTCTCTCCTTAGGAAATACTGACTGTGCAATAACTAGCCATTCAAAGTTCTTTCGTTTTAGAGATACAGCGTGGAAATGGGCCCTTTATGGACGTTCTTTTAGGAAGGAGATGAGCAGAAATTTATTTTGTCAGAGGGTGGTGAATCTGGAATTCATTGCCACAAAAGGCTGTGGAGGCCAAGTCAGTGGATATTTTTCAGACAGATGTAGATAGATTCTTGATTAGTACATGTGTCAGGGGTTATGGGGATAAGGCACGAGAATGGCGTTAGGAGGGAGAGATAGATCAGCCATGTTTGAATGGCAGAGTGGACTTGATGGGCCAAATGGCCTAATTCTGTTCCTATTCCTTATGACCTTTAGCCCACAGAGTCCATGCCAACTAGCGATCACCCCGTACACCAGCCCCTACACACTAAGGACAATTTACAGAAGCCAATTAATCTACAAATCTGCATGTCTTTGGAGTGTGGAGGGAAACTGGAGCACCCGGAGAAAACCCACGCAGGCCACGGGGAGAGCGTGCAAACTAGCCATTAAACCGAATATAGTGCATGACCTCTAACTGCTCTCCTCCCCTTTCAGAGTGCTCATCGGGAGAAGAATTAGGCTATTTGGCCCATCGTCTGCTCTGCCATTCGATCATGACTGATCTATTTTTCCCACTCATTCTCCTGCCTTCTCCAGATAACCTTTGGCACCCTTTTCAAGAAACTATCACTTTCCACTTTAAAATTACTCAATGACTTGGCCTCCACTGCAGTTTGTTGGAATAAATTCCACAGATTCACACCCTCCGGCTAAAGAAATTCCTCCTTATCTCTTTTCTAAAGCTACGTCCTTTTCTTCTGAGACTGTGCCCTCTGGCTCGAGATTCTCCCACTAGTTACAGCGGTCACTTCATTGCAGAGCATTGTCTACATGCAGCACCTCAGTCGTTACAGTTCATTCAGAAACCTAACTCTTGGCAACAAGGTGTGGAGGAAGGAACTGCAGATGCTGGTTTACGCTGAAGATACACACAAAATGCTGGAGTAACTCAGCGGGATAAGCAGCATCTCTGGAGAGAAGGAATGGGTGAAACCTTTCTTCAGACCCAAAATGTCACCAATCCATTTCTCCAGAGATGCTGCCTGTCCCACTGAGTTACTCTAGCATTTTTGTCTATCTAAGCAACAAAGCCTGTTCCTGTCCCATAGCCTCGTGTCTGGATGACTTTGTGCTCATTCAAGTCGAGTGTTTTAGTGTTATATGTCCCGGATGGGACAATGAAATTCTTACTTACTGCAGCACAACAGAATATGTGAATATGTAAACATAGTACATACTGGGGAAGAGAAAAAAAAGTTCAATAAATAACAAATATAGTGCAGATAACAAATAATACTCTTTTGCAGTTCAGAGTTTATTCGTTGTTGTGTTTAATAGCCTGATTCCTGGACATGATTGGATTCAATATGTAGACAAAAATGCTGGAGAAACTCAGCGGGCGCAGCCGCATCTATGGAGCGAAGGAAATAGGCAACATTTAGGCCCGAAACGTTGCCTATTTCCTTCGCTCCATAGATGCTGCCGCTACTGCCGAGATTCTCCAGCATTTTTGTCTACCTTCGATTTTCCAGCATCTGCAGTTCCTTCTTGAACATTGGATTCAATATCTTGTGTGAAGGTGCACAAACTCATATGTTTGTAGAGCAGAATCATTTAACAGAACCATTGCCTCACAGCACCAGAGACCTGCATTAGATCCTGACCTCAGGTGCTGTCTTTCTGGAGTTTGCATGTCATTATGTTGTTTTGGTAGAAGCCTCCTGTGTGTGTGTCGGGTTGCTTGTCTAGATCACTTTATGCTTTAGATAGACACAGAGAGCTGGAGTAACTCAGCGGATTAGGCAGCATCTTTGGAGGACATGGATAGGTGAAGTTTTGGGCTGCGACCCCTGTTCAGAATGAAACTGGGAGGGGGTTAATGGTAAGAACTAACGGCGGTCACAGTGGTGCAGCGGTAGAGTTGCTGCCTTACAGCGCTTGCAGCACCGGAGACCCGGGTTCGATCCTGACCACGGGTGCTGTCTGTACAGTGTTTGTACGTTCTCCCCGTGACCGTGTGGGGTTATTTTTCCGAGATCTTCGGTTTTCTCCCGCACTCCAAAGACGTACAGGTTTGTAGATTATTTGGCTTAGTGTATGTGTAAATTGTCCCTAGTGTGTGCAGGATAGCGTTAGTGTGCGGGGATCGCTGGTTGGTGCAGACTCAGTGGGCCGAAGGGCCTGTTTCTGTGCTGTATCTCTAAACTAAACTAAACAGGTGAGAAAAGGCCAGGACAAGTCGGGGCCGGTAGCAGGATAACCTCGGGCAGGGTGGTGCCCAGGTAGACCAATAGTAGACATAGGAAGGTGTGATCTGATGAGGGTTTCATGGTGGAAGTGGTGAAATGACTGGGATGGAGGAAGGGGGCAGGGGTGTGGAGTGCTCCACTGGGTAATCTCCGTTTGGTTTTCACATTACGCTTTGTTCCCTGCAGGGTGGCCACGGACCACAATGTGGACAACACAACCGCAGTATTGCGAGAATGGCTGATGAATGTACAGGGGTTCTACCATTCCGTCGAATGGAGACCCATGGATCAGCCCAAGTAAGTTCAGCTGCTGCCTACGCACAAGGACATCAGTAACCCTTCAATTCTGGCCAGATATTTCCAATGGGCAACACTCTACTTTTAGTTTAGAGATGCAGTGTGGAAACAGGCCGTATGGCCCACTGATTCCCTGCCGACCAGCGATCACCCCGTACACTAGTTCTAGCCTACACACTAGGGGCAAGTTACACAAGATGATTAACCTACAAACCTGCACGTCATTGCAATGTGGGAGGAAACCAGAGCACCCAGAGAAAACCCACGCAGTCACAGGGAGAACATACAGACGGCACCCGTGGTCAGGATTGAACCTGGGTCTCTGGTGCTGTAAGGCAGCATCTCTACCACTGAGCCCCAGTGCCACCCCTTGCCCCCGTCATTATCAGTCCAACAGACGTGCCCTGATGCAGGGCCACAACCCAAAACATCAAGAATTCCTCTCTTCCCCCATGGAAGCTGCTCAACCTACTGGGCTCCTTCTATAGTTTGCTTTTTGCTCCTGATTTCCGCATCTGTAGTCTCTTGTGCCTCCTAATCACATCACACCTTGTCTCAGTGATTTTTTATTAATATGACCATGGAGTTGCTGACCAATTTGAGAGAGTCATAAAGAAATATAGCCAGGAAACAGGCCCTTCAGCCCATCAAGTCAGCACTGACCATCAACAACCCATTTACACTGATCCCCCACCCTCATTTCTTTATCCAATAGAGAACATAGAAAAGTATAACACAGGAAAAGGCTTTTCAACCCGCAATGTCTCTGCCATATATGACGTCAAGTTAAACTAATCTCCAAAGATAGACACATGGAGTAACTCATGGGCCAGGCAGCATCTCTGGTGAACATGGATGTGTGACGTTTCAGATCTGAACCCTTCGTCAGTTCTGACCCGAAATGTCACCCATCCTTTTTCCACTCAAATGCTGCCTGACCCACTGAGTTAGTCCAGCTATTTGTGTCTCCGTATCCCTCCTTGTCTGTTATACGCCTGTTATACGCCACTGTCATATCTGCCTCCATCACTACCCTTGGCAGCATGTTCCAGGCACCCACCACTCTCTGTGTTAAAATAAAAATCTTGCCCCATGCTTCTCCTTGAAACTGCCTTAAAGCTGTGCCGTCTAGTCTTTGGACTTTTCACCCTGGGAAATTATTTTTTATTTATTTTAACAGCCGAAATAGCTCAGTTGGGAGAGCATTAGACGGAAGATCTAAAGGTCCCTGGTTCAATCCCGGGTTTCGGCATTAATACATTAGGGCAGCACGGTGGCACAGCACTAGAGTCGCTGCCTTACAGGGCCAGAGATCCGGGTTCCATTCTGACTACGGCCATTGTCTGTACGGAGTTTGTACGTTCTCCACGTGACTGCGTGGGTTTTCTATGGGTGCTCCAATTTTCTCTCACATCCCAAAGACTTGCATGTTTGATGAGAAAAACATTTTTCACACAGAGAGTGGTGAATCTCTGGAATTCTCTGCCACAGAAGGTAGTTGAGGCCACAGTTCATTGGCTATATTTAAGAGGGAGCTAGATGTGGCCCTTGTGGCTAAAGGGATCAGGGGGTATGGAGAGAAGGCAGGTACAGGATGATACTGAGTTGGATGATCAGCCATGATCATATTGAATGGCGGTGCAGGCTCGAAGAGCCGAATGGCCTACTCCTGCACCTAATTTCTATGTTTGTAGGTTAATTAACTTCTGTAAATTGTCGCTAGTGTGTAGGATAGTTTAGTTTATTGTGATCACGTGTACCGAGGTACAGTGAAAAGCTTTTTGTTGCTTGCTACCTAGTCAGCAAAAAGACTATTCATGATTACAATCAGGCCATCCACAGTGTACAGGATAAAGGATACAGATACAGGATAATGGGAAAGAGCTAGTATACAGGGTGATCGTTGGTCGGTGTGGTGGGCCGAAGGGCCTGTTTCAACCTGCATCTCTAAACTAAACCTAAACTAAGACCAGAGGGCATAAGTTAAATATGATGTGTAAGAGGTTTAGAGTGGGTCCAGATTACAACCACTCTCTGAGTGAAAAAATTATTCTGCAGAACCCCTCTAAAGCTCTTATTCCTGACCTTAAACAAAGGCTGTTTGTTCTCAGATACCTCTCCCATGGGGGAAAACTTCTCACTATCCACCCTATCCATGCTGCTCATCGTGTTGCATCTCTTAATTAATAGCTACATAGAAAATAGGTGCAGGAGTAGGCCATTCGGCCCTTCGAGCTAGCACCACCATTCAATGTGATCATGCTGATCATCCAAAATCAGTGCCCCGTTCCTGCCTTCTCCCCATACCCCTTGATTCCGTTAGCCCTAAGAGCTAAATCTAACTCTCTCTTTTAAACATCCAGTGAATTGCCCTCCATTGCCTTCTGTGGCAGAGAATTCCACAGATTCACAACTCTCTGGGTGAGAATTATCATTCTCAACCCTCGGTGTTCCAGATAAATTAAACCCTCCCTGTCCAGTCCCTGCTCATAACTGAAACACTCCATCCCAATGCTGGAAAATCTCCTGCACATCCTCTCCTGTCATCTCCTCCCTATAGTGTGGTGACCAGATGTGTGCACAACACTCTAGCTGTGGTCTCACCAACATCTGCCAGATTCATGAAGGTCACTAAATCTGGCCAAGTAATAGCAATGAGAATAACAGTTTTTGTTTTAGAGATACAGCGGGGAAACAGGCCCTTCGGCCCACCGAGTCCGTGCGGACCAACGATCAACCGTACACTAGTTTTATCCTACACCAGTGGTTCCCAACGTGGGGCATACACGGGGGGCAATTTTATTTTTAAGGGGGCAATTGAGGAGGTCTGGGTCCAAATTTTCGATGTTTATTTTTTAGGATTTTCCAGCAGGTAAACATATGTAGTTTATGTTTCAGATGTTATTTTGAGTAAATAATTTTTTTGGGGTAAAAAAGGTCTTTATTGTGTAGTTATTACATAATCACCGCGCCATCGCTCTTCATGCACGTCACACGAAGCGCGCGAGGTCATGGGAGTTCACTTTTTAAATGATAAGAATTATATGTCACCACATGGGGGGGGGGGCATCAGGATTTTAGAGGTGATTAGGTGGGGCATGGCCAAAAAAAGGTTGAGAACCACTGTCCTACACACTCGGAACAATTTACAGAAGCCAATTAAGCTACAAACTTTCATGTCTTTGGAATGTGGGAGAAAACCGGAGCCCCTGTAGAAAACCCCATGTGGTCTGAGAGAGAACGTACAAACTCAATACAGACAGCACCCATAGTCGGGATCAAACCTAATTCTCTGGTGCTGTAATGCAGCATCTCTACCGCTGCACCACCATGCCGCTCCAGAGTCTTAGCTGATGCCAATGCTAAAATGATACAGTAACTAGCTCTGAATTTGGGGAACCAATGGGTAGAGTAGAAGTGGATTGGTTAATGCTTCCAATGAATTAACTGCAGGGATGGGGGGGGGGAGGGGGACTGAAATGGAGGTAGATGTGTGGGCAAGATTGTGGAAGACTTGGTCATCTGTTCAGTGTTGTGAAATACAGTTGGTAAGCTGGCTCCTAATGTCCTGTGTATTCTTTGCAATGTTGGGTTCCAGATCTTACCCCGATGAGACTGGGCCAAAGCACTGGCCAGATTCCAGATACGACTACGTGATGAAGCTACGACAAGCAGCGCTGAAGTCGGCCAGGGAGCGGTGGGCCGATTACATTTTGGTAAGGACAGTCGCGGTGGAAAGCAAATAGTGTAGGAGCAAAACCCTGGAAGCTGTTTTGGTGTTAATTGGTGATGCTGTTTAACGGATAATTGGTTGTACATTGGTAGAGTGCTCTACCGTGGTTGCTAAGAGCTCTTTGGGAGTTTGTGTAGGAATGAACTGCAGATGCTGGGCTAAATCAAAGACAGACACAAAATGCTGGAGTAACTCAGCGGGACAGGCAGCCTCTCGGGAGAGAAAGAATGTGTGACATTTCGGGTCGAGACCCTTCTTCTCAGTCACCCATTCCTTCTCTCCCGAGAGAGAGGCTGCCTATCCCGCTGAGTTACTCCAGCTTTTTGTGTCTCGCTCTGTGAAATTTGTTTTGTTTACAAGCCATAGAATTGCAGGCAGCACTAAATGAGATAGTGGTAGGGTTGAGTCTGACAGCAGACTGCAAGATCTAAGCCAATTGTCACACTGCAGTACAGTGCTGCACAGCTAGAAGTGTCAAAACTCAGATTAGACTTCAAATCAAATCTCCCATTATCCAGCCTCACTCATTCCCATCACCTTCTACCCTTATTATAATTGTGGAGATGGAATGTGGACTATTGGGGGAGCCTATATCCCCTGTTGGTTGGTTAGCTGTTATCCAGAAACACTCAGATTGGAAATATATTTGGAGCTGCTGCAGGACTTGAATATGAATGAAGATTCTCCTGCCACTCTGGGTAAACCTTGCTTTCCCTCTCTCACTGTCCCTCCCCCACCCTAGTTCTCACTGCCCTCCTGATTAATTTTACTGTTTGTATACCTCGTTGTCACCTTCCCCGTAGCCAACAATGAACCATTCCACATTTTCCTGGTCATCGTCTGCTTTGATCTGTCCGCTTCACACCTTACATGCTCTTTGTACCCTTCCATATCTCTAGTTTTTCCACTCGCCTGACTCCCAGCCTGAAGAAGGGTCTCAACCCGAAATGTCACCCATTACTTCTCTCCAGAGATGCTGCCTCTCCTGCTGAGTTGATCCAGCAATTTGTATCTATCTGGAAGCTTAGATGAGCACCGAGCTGGTCTGGAACTGAAAGCTGCTCACTGCCTAGTATTACTTCAGCTGTGTGAGGATTGGATACAGTGGGCATCATGCATTTCCTCCGGTGAGATAGTCCTGAACAAGGAGACATAACCTTGGTTAGAACCAAATTCCTCACTATCCAGCACGAAGGGTCCTGGATGTCTGGATCTTCCCCGCAGAATGCTTTGAATCCGGTGGAATGGGAGCTAGTGAATGGAAATTGGGAGTGATAGATAGTTGTAGGAGGGAACTGCAGGTGCTGGTTGTACACAAAGGATAGACATGAAATACTGCAGGAGCCCAGCGGGACAGGCAGCATCTCTGGAGAGAAGGAAAGAAGGAATGGGTGCCAGAGACGCTGCCTGTCCTGCTGAGTTACTCCAGCATTTTGTGTCTATTGATAGTTATTGGGTGAGGGGGTTGGAACCAAAATGGATCCCTCTAGATGGCAGAACAAGCTCAGGTGTTGAATTGTCCGTGACTCTTCCAGTGGTTGCAACAACCGCTCATCATTGTATTTTGGGAGTGTTCCCCAGCTGACCCTCTGTGGTTTACAGGCAGTGCCTCAACCTCTGCCCAGCTCTGGGGAGCGTTCTGGCCATTGACAGACGCGTATACACAGTGCAACTCACAGCTGGTCACATGCCCTCTGCCACTACCCTTTGTGATGTTCTTGTTTCCTTTAAGTTTGCAGATGCAGATAACTACCTGACCAATCCAGACACCCTGACTCTACTCATAGCCGAGAATAAGACAGTTGTTTCTCCGATGTTGGACTCTCGCTCCGCTTATTCCAATTTCTGGTGTGGAATGACCGCTGAGGTAAGGCTGGGCTGGTGTGTAAACAAAACTGCTTTGTTTTTGACTTCTGTTTCATGAACAGATTAGTTTTGAGATACAGCGCGGAAACAGGTCCTTCGGCCCACCGAGTCCGCGCCGACCAGCGATCCCTGCACACTGACACCAGCCTACACACACTAGGGACAGTTTACACTTATACCAAGTATACAAACCCATTTAACCTACAAACCTGCATGGCTTTGGAGTGTGGGAGGAAACCAGAGCACCTGGAGAAAACCCACGCAGGTCACAGGGAGAAGGTACAAACTCCGTACAGACAGCACCCGTAGTCGTGATCAAACCCGGGTCTTTGGCGTTGCAAGCGCTGTAAGCTCTTTAAGAGCTCTCCAATTAGTACCTTTCTCTTGTTCCCTCCTCCACATTCACATTTGGCATCTAATACATTTCTGTGCTGAGAACTACGGATAAGCTAAGTTGCTGATGCAGATATAGAGTCACAGGGTCATACAGCATTAAAACAGGTCCTTCATCCCAATTTAGCCATGCTGACCAAGACCTCACATACACTGCTCCCACCTGCCCACGTTTGACCCATATCCCTCTAAACCTTTCCTGTCCATGTACTGAGGGTCATTAGGTGATAGGGGCAGATTTAGACCATTCGGCCCATCAAGTCTACTCTGCCATTCAATCATGGCTGATCTATCTCTCCTTCCTTGCCCCATTCTCCTGCCTTCTCATTAACCCTGACATGTACTAATCAAGAATGTATCTATCTCTGCATTAAAAATATCTATTGACTTGGCCTCCACAGTCTTCTGTGGCAATGAATTCCACAGATTCACCACCTAAAGAAATTCCTCCTCATCTTCTTCCTAAAGGAGCATCCTTTAATTCTGAGGCTGTGCCCTCTGGTCCTATACTCTCCCACTAGTGGAAACATCCTATCCACATCCACTCTGTCCAGGTTTTTAACTATTGGGTAAGTTTCAATGAGGTCTCCTCTCATGAACCTACTTTGGTCTGCAGGGCTATTACAAACGGACTCCAGCGTACCCACCGATACGGAAGCGTGACAGGCTGGGATGTTTCCCGGTGGTCATGGTTCACTCCACAATGCTGATCGATCTTCGCAAAGAAGCCTCCAGGCAGCTGGCGTTTTACCCCCCACACCCGGACTACACCTGGGCCTTTGATGATATCATTGTCTTCGCCTTTTCGTGCAAGCAAGCAGGTAAGCTGCCATTCCTATTGAATATATCCCCTCTCACCCGAACCTAACTGGACACACAGTTGGTTTGGAAAGACACAAAGTACTGGATTAACTCCAGCGGGTCAGGCAGCATCTCTGGAGAATATGGACAGGTGACATTTCGGGTCGGGACTCTTCTTCAGGTCTGAAGACCCAAAACGTCACCTATTCTTTTACGTAATGATCCAGGCAAGATTTTACACTAAGGTACACAAAAAAGCTGGGGAAACTCAGCGGGTGCAACAGCATCTATGGAGCGAAGGAAATAGGCAACGTTTCGGGCCGAAACCCTTCCTCAGTCTGAAGAAGGATTTTGGCCCGAAACGTTGCCTATTTCCTTTGCTCCATAGATGCTGCTGCACCCGCTGAGTTTCCCCAGCTTTTTTGTGTACCTTCAATTTTCCAGCATCCTTCTTGAACAAGATTTTACACCAATCCTACATTACTCTCCCTACATCCCATCAACTCCTCCTCAGATTCTCACACTCAACTACACCAGGCACAGCCTCCAATTTGTACCCTTCCCTCCACCATTGTTGTGTTTGACATTCAATACTTTTCTGTGCTGAGAACTATGGGTGAGCAGATTGCTGATGCAATTATAGAATCATAGATGAGTCATACGCCACGGAAACAGGCCCTTCAGCCTAAGATGCCACATCAACCCTGCCCACTAAACCAGGGGCATTGGAGAACCCGGCATGAGGGGGCCGCTGTGAGGGTGCGGGAGGGGAGGAAGAACAAAAGAGGACCTAGCGGGGGAATTTGTAACTGTGTCAGCGCCCTTTATGTGTCGACTATTTGCCTACCTTGGGTGTGCAAGCAAAGAATTTCACTGTGACTTCAGATTCAGAAAACTTTATTGTCTGTCGTAACAGAAAATCTTCTTTGACGTGGCTCAACATACAGACAGGACAATGTACTGATAAGCAGTCATACAACACAGATTTCTGCGAGCACACACTGTGTGTATCGATCTTAAAAGCAAATATAAAGATTAAAAACTGTAAAAATAGACAAGATAAAAGTTGTGGATATGTGTAAAGTGACAATGCGTCAGGGTTAATTTGTCCATTGTTCATTTTTTATTTAAGCTGTTTATGGCAATGGGTACGAATGAGTTGTTACATGTAACAATAAAGTAATCAATTCAATTTGCAGGCAGTATTGATCCAACATGTAATGCTCCAGGTAGTTTGTGATGTGAATGTAACTGTAGTGATGACTGCTGCTTACCTGTGTTCCAGGTGTCCAGATGTACATCAGTAACAAGGAGTACTTTGGCTTCCTGCAGGTGCCGCTGAAGTCGAGCAGCACCATGCAGGACGAGGTGGACAGCTTCATTCACGTCCAGCTGGAGGTCATGGGTAGGTCATTCACTTCAACTCGTTTACTAGTGGGAGAGTCGAGAACCAGAGGGCGCAGCATCTGAATTAAAGGAATTAAAGGAGATGAGGAATTTCTGAAGAAGGGTCTCGACCTGAAACGTCAAGCATTCTTTCTCTGCCTGTCCCACTGAGTTACTCCAGCATTTTGTGTCGACCTTCGATTTAAAGCAGCATCTGCAGTTCCTTCCTGCACAGGAATTTCTTTAGTCAGAGGGTGGTGAATCTGTGGAATTGTTTCCCACAGCAGGTTGTGGAGGCCAAGTCAGTGGATATTTTTAAGGCAGAGATAGATAGATTCTTGATTAGTACGGGTGTCAGGGGTCATGGGGAGAAGGCAGGAAAATGTGTTTAGGGAGAGATAGATCAGACATGATTGAATGGCAGAGTAGACTTGATGGGCCAAATAGCCTTATTCTTCTCCTATCACTTATGTACTTGCTGAGCAGCTGTAGTCAGAGGTGTGGTGACCCGCTGAGTTACTCTAGCACTTTGTGTCCTCATCTGTCTTTAAGGCTGGCCGCAAAGTGGAGCTTGCATTGCCAATTCCAACATAAGGTTTTTGCATTTGGCTGTGTTGACGTTGTGGTTGTGTTCAGGTGTGCGAGCTCTGTCACATGTTTACATTGTGGGAAGCCCACTTAAACCAACATGCAGAGAGTTGGGAGAGAGACGGGGGTCACACTTCTCCGGAGAGGGTTGGTATAATCTGAAACGCCCTGCTCGAGAGAAAGGTACACTGCACGGAAACAGGCCCTTCAGCCCAACTCATCTTTATCCACCAACGTGTCTTCCTTAGCGTAGTCCCGTCTGCCTGCATTTGGCTCTTGTCCCTCTAAACCTTGATGGCAGAAACAGATTCCATACTAGCTTTGAAGTGATACTTAAAGTTGAGTGGTTTATTTAGAGGGATCAGGAATGGGACGAGTTAAGAAAACTTTTCCAGAGAGTTGGCCCAGACGCAGTAGACAGATTGGCTACAGTATCTTCCCTATTGCTCTATCCAGTGTTATTATGTTTGAACTGATTGTATCTATGTGTAGTATATGTGCGGCATGATGGCGCTGTGGTCGAGTTGCTACCTTACAGCGCCAGTGACCCGGGTGCTGTCTGTACGGAGTTTGTACGTTCTCCTCATGACCTGCGTGGGTTTTCTCCAGTTACCCCCCACATTCCAAAGCTGTACAGGCTTTTAATTTAATTGGCTTGTTTTAATTGTAAATCATCCTTACTAGGATAGTGTTAATGTGCGGAGATCGCTGGTCAGCATGGACTCGGTGGGCCGAAGGGCCTGTTTCCACGCTGTAACTCTAATAAAAAGATCAGAGCTTTTCCCTGTACCTCGGTACACATGCCGATAATCAACATAAACTTTCTCCGCTCCAGAAGAGGTGAACTAGGACTCTGTGAGTCTGATCACCAGGGTGGGTGCTGTAGGTTCTGATGCTCTCTCTCTGTTTCAGTGAATCATCCTCCCATGGAGCCGTCCAAGTATGTGTACGTGCAGCCCAAAAGCCTCGACAAGATGGGCTTCGACGAGGTGAGATTTTATTTACACTTGCTCTTGGGAAATGGATGAAGGCTCGAGGGGTAGGGATTTGATGGTAGTGGTCTTGGAACCACTGCTGATTGTACCCTCATCCTATTCGTGATTCTCCCCGTGACCACGTGGGTTTTCTCCGGGATCTTCGGGTTTCCTCCAGCATTTTGTGTTATGCTCTCCTTTTAAATAGTCTTTGACTCTACAATTTGAGAGTGGTTCTTGCCTTTCAACTCCGTAGGTGTTTCTGATAAACCTGAAGCGCCGCCTTACCCGCAGAATGCGAATGCTTCGAACGCTGTATGAGCAGGAGATCGCAAGTGAAGTGGTTGACGCAGTCGATGGAAGGTAGTGGTTTTATACTAAATCAAACGGGACATTCAACCCTGCCTGAGAGAGGTTTACACAAGTTTTATGTGAACTTATTATACACGATGAACATTTCTAGCCTACATATTATAGCCTTCATAGTGTGTGGGGTGTGAATGAGAAAGTGGGATAACTTAGACCTAGTGTGAACGGGTGATCGATGGTCGGCATGGATTTGGTGGGGTTGATTTGTGAGATTGTGATGTTCCTGTCAGACCCTGACTGTGGTCACATATTCCTGAGAAGTACTTTGATCTGTAACTGGAGATTGTTCCTGAGATATTTCTCTTGAATCTACCCGGTAGAGCTTTCAACAGCAGTGAGATTAAAGCGCTGGGCATCACGATGTTGGCTGATTATCAAGACCCGTATTCAGGGCGGCCTTTGACCAAGGGGGAGCTGGGCTGTTTCCTCAGTCACTACAACGTCTGGAAGGAGGTAAGCAGTCCCATTTTTTGGCAAGAGACTGTGGCAGCTTAGTTCACCAGTCCTAAAACTGGCCTCATTGGGAATCATGGTAAGACTAGTTTAGGGATACAGCGTGGAAACAGGCCCTTCGGCCCACCGGCTCCATGCCGAACAGCGATCCCCGCACATTAACTCTATCCTACACCCACTAGGGACCATTTTTTTTACATTTACCAAGCCAATGAACCTACAAACCTGTACGTTTTTGTAGTGGTTCACTTACCCCAGTGAATTATCTGCTGTCAGTTTCTGTGACACTGAAGCAATATTCACTGTCATAGAGTCATAGAGTGATGCAGTGTGGAAACAGGCCCTTCGGCCCAACTTGCCCACACCGGCCAACATGTCCCAGCTACACTAGTCCCACCTGCCAGCATTTGGTCCATATCCCTCCAAACCAGTCCTATTCATCCATCCTATCCTTCCCAGAGCGGTGTATTTCTCTGACATGTAACAGGGACTGAGGTAGAATGACTGCAGACACTAATGTGTTTAACTGGGGCCCACTGTGTTAGAGGGATAGTGGGAACTGGAGCTCTAGTGTGTTGGAGTAACTCAGCGGGCCAGGCAGCATCTCTGGAGAACATGGATAGGTGACGTTTCAAGTCGGGACCCTTCATCAGACTAATTGTCGAGGGAGGGTTGGAAGAGAAAGTTGATGTGTGGAAGCGCAGGACAAAGCGTGGCAGGTATTAGTCTGAAGAAGGGTCTCGACCTGAAACGTCACCTGTTCTTCTCTCCAGAGATGCTGCCTAACCCGCTGAATTACTCCAGCATTTTGTGTCTATTGCAGGTAATAGCATTTAGTTTCTGATTGTGTGGTGTAACACCTCCCGCTCTGCTCCTCCGCTATTCCACAGATCGTTGAACGAGGATTGAAAAAGTCAGTCGTGTTTGAAGATGATCTGCGGTTTGAAATCTTCTTCAAGCGAAGACTGATGTACCTGATGAAAGAAATGGAGAAAGCCAAACTCGACTGGGATCTGATGTGAGTGAGTCGGGAGAAAACAGTAGCTCTTGCTTTGCTGTTGCTTTGTCATTGGACAGCTTTGTTATTTGAGGCCCTCCATGCCACCAGTTCAGTGTAAGTACAGGAACATCCCGCCCCACCCAACAGCATGGCAGAGTACCCTTAACATGTCACCATCATCTCCATAGATGCTGCCTCACCCGCTGAGTTTCTCCAGCTTTTTTGTCTACCATTTACAGGACCCTTTGGGAAAGACAATATTTATTGGCCAGGTCGACTTTTGGTTCATATCCCTCTAAACCTTTCCTATCCATGTACCTGTCCAATATCTTTTAAATATTGTGTAGGAAAGAACTGCAGATGCTGGTTTAAATCGAAGGCAGACACAAAATGCTGGAGTAACTCAGTGGGACAGGCAGCATCTCTGGAGGAAGGAATGGGTGACATTTCGGGTCGAGACGCTTCTTCGGATTGATCTGAGGGGTCTCGGCCCGAAACGTCACCCATTCCTTCTCTCCAGAAATGCTGTCTGTCCCGCTGAGTTACTCCGCTGAGTATGCCGCCATTCAACCATGGCTGATCTATCTCTCCCTCCTAACCCCATTCTTCTGCCATCTCCCCATAACCCCTGGCACCCGTACTAATCAAGAATCTATCTATCTCTGCCTTAAAAATATCGCTTGACTTGTGGCCTCCACAGCCTTCTAAGGCAACAAATTCCACAGATTCACCACCCTCTGACTAAAGAAATTCTCCCTCACCTCCTTCCTAAAGGAACATCCTTTAATTCTGAGGCTGTGACATCTGGTCCTAGACTCTCCCACTAGTGGAGACATCCTCCTGTGATTTGTGTTTCTCTTTCCTGCAGATACATTGGTCGGAAACGAATGCAGGTGGATCACCCGGAGAAAGCAGTACCTGGTATCCGTAATCTGGTCGAGGCTGACTACTCCTACTGGACTTTAGCCTACGCCCTCTCGCTGCAAGGAGCAAAGAAACTCCTTGATGCCAAACCCTTTGAAAAGATGCTGCCAGTGGATGAATTTCTACCTGTGATGTACGACAAACACCCATTGTGAGTACCAGGCGATGAGAGAGCGATGACATATTGGGGAGAGGGGAGGGTGGTGGAGTACATGGAACGAGCTGCCAGTGGAGGTTATGGAGGCAGGTACTGGAGCAACATTTAAAAGAGATTTGGACAGGGTTTAGTTTTATAATTTGAGATACAGTGTTGAAACCGGCCCT
The DNA here is from genome assembly GCF_028641065.1 of Leucoraja erinaceus. NCBI lineage: Eukaryota > Metazoa > Chordata > Chondrichthyes > Rajiformes > Rajidae > Leucoraja > Leucoraja erinaceus. Next base: position 11,137,138 of record NC_073415.1, read on the forward strand.
TCGACCCATCTAGCCCCTGCTGACCAACAATCATCCTACACTCTAGGGACAATTTACAGAAGCCAATTAACCTACAAACCCGCGCATCTTTGGAATAAAACTTAGTTTGAGCTCAGTTTAAAGCTCAGTCTGAAGATGGGTCTGGACCCGAATGGTCACCCATTCCTTCTGTCCAGAGATGCTGCCTGTCCCGCTGAGTTACATTTTGTGCCCATCTTCTAACTATCGAAACTTTCTGTTGCTCCATTAGACCCAAGTACCTGGAACTCTTTGAAAAGCGGGATCTGAAGGCTTTCTCGGTGGAGCCTCTCCTGATCTACCCCACACATTACACGGGTGAGGCGGGCTACGTCAGCGACACCGAGACCTCCACGGTGTGGAACAACGAGAAGCAAAAGACTGACTGGGATCGTGCCAAGTCTCAGAAGACCAGGGAGCAGGTGAAGATCCGGGAGGCAGCCCAGAACCTGGACGTGTCGCATTCGCCCATCGGCTCGGCTTCCAGAGACGAGCTGTGACCACCGACCGTCACCCCCGTACAGTGGAGCCGGAGCAGCGACCTGCCGTGTTTCAGAGCGAGTTGAGATGTCTTCCAAACCAATACTAGGCCAGGTAACGCCCGTCTCTGTGGTGACACCCACAGGCGGGGGGGGGGGGGGGGTTTTGCTGAGATAACTGTTGTTTTGAATAATTCGTTGTGTGCCTCAATGTATATAATTAATAAAGAGCCAGACACGATTCACCTCAAAATGATTGAGCACCTTTGCAGGGCCAAAGTAGCAAAAATGGACAAGTGATATTGCAGCATTATTGAGTTCTTTGGTCGAACAAGGGGTTTTTAAACCGATGTGATATCAGCCAGTACTGATCACATTTCTGTCCATTGACTTATCATTCTGTCTTCACTTTCAATATCATGCAAATACCAATATGTCTTTTATTAAATGTATTTTTACTATTTAATGTCTGTTGGTGCTATCCTGGCAGTCATAGCTGTTTTGGTCCCCATGGGTTTAGTCAGCTGTGTGCTAACTAGTGGAAGTCCCTTGACTTAACGCACGTAATGATATGTCGTTCTAACCTTTTCCGGTGCCATATCTCTGCCTGTGGGCATCCTGGAGAAATCTGCCTCTGCTTCCATACCTGGTGAAACAGTATCACCAACAAGCACCTCGTTGTAAAACCAGGGGGATGTGGGAGAGGAGGTAGAGAGATGTCATAAGGAATAGGAACAGAATTAGGCCATTTGGCTCATCAAGTCTACTCCACCATTCAATCAGTGCTGATCTATCTCTCCCTCTTAACCCCATTCTCCTGCCTTCTCCCCATAACATAGAAACATAGAACATAGAAACATAACCTCTGACACATGTGCTTGCTCCTCTCACGGACTGTCGGCGTTGGCAGTGCCTGCACATAGGGTGTATGCCCCTTGCATTTTTCATACCCCTGCCCACTGCTCCCAGGTGTTTCAAGAATATTCACTGTTCAAACATTGCAGAGGTGGGTGCCAGGAAACGTTTTGATTTTTGGATGGAAATCTGGAAAATGTTACAATGAAGCAGTTTACCAAGTTGACGTCAAGCATGTCACACCATCCTACGTGATACTTCCCAGAGTGCGTGCTTCCTTTACTCCAAACTTCCTGCCGCACCCACATGACGTGTCTCTGAGCATTCACTGTCCCTCAATGGATCAATGGAGCTTTTTTTGTCATGTGCAAAGTGCAAACACACAGTGAAATTATTTTCTTACAAACAGTCCAGTTCTGCTTTAGAGGAGCAGTCTGTTATAAGCCAGTGTCTCTGAGTCCAACATCACCAGGTTACATAGAAAATAGCTACAGGAATAGGCCATTCGGCCCTTCGAGCCAGCATCGCCATTCAATATGATCATTGAATAGGTTATTGAGGAAATTCCCCTTGTACAAGGAACATTGTCACCCTCTTTGAGATTCCAGAGGAACAGTCTACCTGGTTCCCTACCTGGAGCAGCAAGCAATCTGCTGGAGAACTCAGCATCTGGGGGTAGAAAGGATTAGCCAATCTATTGGGTAGCAACCCTTTGTGAAGGTGCTGCTTCAACCGCTGAGTTCCTCCAGCACACTGCTTGTGGCTTCACATTCCAGCATCTGCAGCCTCCTGTGTCACCAATACTCCTGGGTTGGTTTCCTATTTCATTTGGTGTTGCCTCACCTTCATCAGAGTTCACCTGGTGAACATATTTCATTCCCCTTTACACCAGAAAGGGGATTTTTTTCTCTTTTACCGTTTAATTTCTGTTGGTGCTATCCATGCAGTCATAGCTGTTTTGGTCCCCGTGGGTTTAATTATCTGTGCACTCATCTAGTTGCTTAGGAGGAAGTCCCTTGCCTCAGCGTGTGTGTGTAATGGTGTCATTCCAACCTGTTCCAGTGCACCATACTATCTGCTAGCGCATTTTGCCCATCGCGCCCTAATCTCTGACCTCTTCCCTTTTGTCTTCACCATCCCTTGCACATCAGTGCTGTCTGCAAACCTAACCTAGCTGCGTTGAGTTTCTGAGCCCAATCCATTGATGTGAATAAGAAGCTAACGATTCGGAAGCTGTTCCCAGCATCAGCTCTTCCTCTGCTAACCTGTACCCTCTGAGGTGTCTGGACCTGCCCTGCTCTGCTGCTCCTTGCTGGGGTTAGCAAGGGTCAGTGCCTTCAGCAGTGAAAACTGAGCAGTAACCTTTGTCTGTACTCATCCGTTTCTGCCGAAAGTAACCAAAGACTTTTCCTTAGATACACACAAAAAGCTGGAGTAACTCAGCGGGACAGGCAGCATTGCTGGAGAGAAGGAATGGGTGGTGTTTCTGAAAAAAGGTCTCCCATTCCTTCTCCCCAGAGATGTTGCCTGTCCCGCTGAGTTACTCCAGCTTTTTGTTTCTGTCTTCGGTTTAAACCAGCATCTGCAGTTCCTTCCCACACGGTACCTTTCCATAACAGCTCAGCTCCCTCTTTCCATCACGTTGTTCCTCACACCCCTGACACCTCACAACTTCAGGATCAGTGTTGATATAAAAATAAACAAGGTGGTTGGAGTTTTATAAGTACCTGGTATTTAATTATACTCTTATGTAGAAAGTCAGGTTTTAAAAACAAATTCTGAAAAATATATATTTTTCTATGGGGAATCCTTGACTCTGGCAAGTCTCTTTATTTTGGCTGATTTATCCCAGACATCATTCATTTTCCTTGCAATGCCCAGAAACCTTTATGATGTTATTTAATATTTCCTGTGTTTAAATCTATGTTTACTACTTTTTAATTTTCAATAAAAAATTTATACCAATTTAGTTATCTTGTGTACCTCTTTATTTTCCTCAAAGAAAGTAATCACTTTATAGTCATAGAGCCATATTGCACAGAAACAGGCCCTTTGGCCTAACTTACCTATGCCCACCAAGTTACCTAACCAAGCTAGTCCCACTTGCCCATGTCCCTCCAAACCTGCCCCTCCCTTGTACCTGCCTTTTAAATGTCATCATTGTACCCGCCTCTGCCAGTACTTCGAGCAGCTCATTTCATGTCCACACCATGTACCTTCTATGTAAAAAAAACTTGGCCCGGTAACCTGTTCACTGTAACCTGTTCCTTCTAGTTGTAGATTCCTGGGAAAATACTGTTCACTTTATGTAAGCCCCTTTGGAGTGTGGGAGGAAACCAGAGCACCCAGAGAAAACCCATGCACAGGGTTTCTCTGTTCAGACAGCACCCCCAGTCAATATCTGGGTCTTTGGGGCTGTCAGGCAGCAATTTCATAAGTTCATAAATGATAGGAGCAGAATTAGGCAATTCGGCCCATCAAGTCTATTCCACCATTCAATCATGGCTGATCTATCTCTCCCTCCTAACCCTATTCACCTGCCTTCTCCCCATAACCCCTGACACCCGTACTACTGTGCTGCCCAAGTACCAACAGGAGGACAAGTAAAACAGTTATTACTCCAGGAGTAACTCAGCTGGACAGGCAGCATCTCTGGAGAGAAGGAATGGGTGACGTTTCGTGTCGAGACTTGTGTCTTAGTATTTTGCATTAGACCCTGAATATCAATGAAAACAGGAATTAATAAACAAACAAATCTTTATTGCCCTTTTACTCCATACCAAAAGCTGCACACTTTCTCTCCACAGTTTAAATGGATGGTGACTAAACTGGCTAAAACAAGATAAGAAAATGATAGAATGAAGTGTCCAAAGTATTACAATCAACAGAGACAGCTCTGCACAAATCTACAAGTGGAAGACAGGCACATGTTAAAACATACACGTTAAACACAGGTGCACAACTGGACAGTCAATGATGAATAAACATGTATCACATACAGAGAACTCTTGTGTCTTGTTGCAAGGAGGAGTCTCATTATACCTAGTGTGACACAAGACAGTATCATTGTTACAAAGTAAAAAGTTATTACTCCAGAGTTAATTAAATCTAACTTCATTACTCTCCACCAATTAATTACTCTACACTTAAAGACGAGGGTCCCATAGTTTGGGATCCTGGGCTGGTAATTCTGTCTCTGACCATCTATTTTCTGTTTAGGAAGGAACTGCAGATGCTGGTTTAAACCGAAGATAGACACAAAAAGCTGAAGTAACTCAGCGGGGCAGGCAGCATCTCTGGAGAGAAGGAGGGAGTGACGTTTCTGGTCGTGACCCTCATCGGACTGGTTAGGAATAAGGGAAATGAGAGACTAGATTTGAAGGGAAGAATACATTGCCTGATACTAATCCAACTGTGTATTTTAGTTTAACCTAGTTATTCTATTTGTAGATTAAGTCACAGGTTATTTCAACTTCACACGGTAATCTAGAGCTGAGATAATCCCTCTCTTCTGAGGGGTTGGAAAATTATGGAGGAAATTTCACATATTCTCAAGATAATGATTTCCTGTAATTTTGAGTTAATTGTTGCTCCAGGGATCTGCAAACATTAGGTAATTAAAATGTGGATGTCCTGGAGTGGAAGTTGGATACAGCCAAGAAGGATAGAGGAAAGGATTGGGTAGAATCATCAGTTCCATGCTAGTCACTCGGTTTCATCAGCCATATCTGTAGTCACCTTTTTAATCTTGTACTTGAGCTGCCTTAAGGGGTCTGTCAGACTCTTCCAGGTCCAGTCCTCAAGATCTTCTGCCAGCAGGAAATTCCGGTCAATGGCATCAGATGCTTCCCACCAATTCTTGAAACAATTTACTCCCATCATGGAGATCTCTGCCACTCCGTTCCTGCTGATAAGATCTCCATTGGGTTTGAGAACAATGATGCACGGCATTTCTTTGACATCATACATTCTTAGTAAGTCTCTGGAAGGAGAAAAGATAAACATTCATTTGCATCAATACGACCTTAAAACAACATGTCAGGATTTTGGTTACCTTTCACCAATAGTTTAGTTTATTGACACGTGTACCGAGGTACAGTGAAAAGCTTTTGTTGCATGCTAGCAGTCAGCAGAAAGACAATACAATCTCAGCCACAGGGACTTGACACAAAACTCCAGAGATGCTGTCTGACCCGCTGAGTTACTCCAGCTTTTTGTGTCTATCATCTACAATGTACAGATACTTGATAAAGGGGATTGCGTTTAGTGCAAGATTAGTCCAGTAAAGTCTGATTACTCCAAGGCTCTCCAGTGAGGTAGATTGTAGCTCAGGACTGCTCTCTAGTGTTGATAGGATGGTTCAGTTACCTGATAACACTTGGGAATAAACTGTTTCTGAATCTGGTGGTGTGCATTTTCACTCTTCTGTACGTCTTGCCTGGGAGAGGGGAGAAGAGGGAGTGACCGGGGTGAGACTGGTCTCTGATTATACTGGTGGCCTTGCCAAGGCAGTGTGAAGTGTAGATGGAATTAATGGAAGGGAGGTTGGTTTGTGTGATGGTCTGGGCTGCATCTACAATTCTCTGCAATTTCTATACTAATATTCAGCAGCTAACACATTTTTGAACTGTACATTTGGAAAATTTAGAATGTGGGATAATACAGAACGATTGTGATCGGGTAATCGATGGTCTGCGTAGTCTTGGTATAAGAATAAGTATAAGAATAAGAATATGTGTGTTATGATTGTGTTTATAATTTGTTTGGTTGTTTTGTTGTTTGTCTTTTGCACAAAAGTCCGCGAGCATTGCCACTTTCATTTCACTGCACATCTCGTATGTGTATGTGACAAATAAACTTGACTTGACTTGACTTGGTGGGCGGACGGGCCTGTTTCCATGCTAGATCTTTAAATCAATCAAAATCACTGTTCACGCACTGTACAACCCAATTTTTCGGATCAACATCCTTTGAGCTCTGACAGCTTCTCCAGTTTGATACTGACTGTATCTGTAGGAAGCAGTTATATCAGCAGTATTTGTTATAGATTTGGATTGTTGGATTTGATCCTCTGAGAGGTTTCTGACTTTATAGTAAGCTACTAATTTGAAGCACATGCTGAATTCTAGAGCCTGCCAGGACGTTTCTTTTGTAAAGAGGTTTCCTTAAAGAGATTGTAAAGAATGCTTGTAAAGAGCAGATTGATAAGGTCAAAGTTGGAAAACTTCAAGAATACTAGCTACCAGCTTACTCAGAATATGTTACTATTGTAGAAATATACTACCATACAGCAAAATATTTCATGGTTTCACATACAAAACCTTGATACAGCCACCTGGGAAGGTCGGGACGGGACAGTCCGAAGAAGGGTCTCGACCCAAAACATCACCCATTCGTTGTCTCCAGAGATGCTGCCTGTCCCGCTGACTTACTCCAGTTTTTTGTGCCTATCCGGGGACTTGGCCAAAGACAAGTACGAAGGAGAACAGACCAGGAAGAGTGGGTGGTGGAGTGGAGACTTTGGAGAGGAACTTCAGAGCTCAGAGTGGTTCAATTCAGTTCAGTTTTAGTTTATTGTCACGTGTACCGGGGTACAGTGAAAAATAATTGTTGAAGGCTCAGGTGAGGTTGCAGAAATGAGGAGGGCCAAGGCCACAGGGGGAACTGGAGTCAAGAAAATTAACTATAAGATTGCAGAGTTGTTTGCCTGAAGAGTGTGGCAACACTCGACAGGATTTGGTCCAAGTTTAAGGCAAGCATGGTTTACATTTACATAGCACCTCAGGCAATTGAGGAAATTCAGAGTGTCTCCGAGGATCCTCCAGTGCTTCTACGCAGCGGCGGTGGAAAGCATCTTTCCGGGAACATTACCATCTGGTTTGGGAATTGCTCTGCCAAGGACAAGAAGGCTCTGCAGAGAGTAGTGCGTTCGGCCGAACGCACTATGGGAACTTCACTCACACCCCTGCAGGAACTATACAACAGGAGGTGCAACTCCAGAGCAAACAAAATCATGGGAGACCCCTTCCACCCCTGCAACGGACTGTTCCAGCTGCTACGGTCAGGCAAACGCCTCCGTTGCCATGCGATGAGAACGGAGAGGTTGAGAAGGAGTTTCTTCCCAGAGGCAATTCGGACTTTAAACGCCTTTCTCACCAGGGACTAACTCTACAGAACGTTTTTCCTTCCATTATTTATTATGTAAAAGAATATGTGTGTTATGATTGTGTTTATAATTTGTTTGGTTGTTTTGTTGTTTGTCTTTTGCACAAAAGTCCGCGAGCATTGCCACTTTCATTTCACTGCACATCTCGTATGTGTATGTGACAAATAAACTTGACTTGACTTGACTTGACTTGACACAATGCTTACCGCAGGTTAGCCATTAATGTCCCCTATTCTACCAGGGATCCCAACAGCCATTCCTGGTTTTGGTTTCAGTTTAACTTGCCTCAACTACCTCCTCTGGCAGCTCATTCCATACACCCACTACACTTTGTATGGAAAAAGTTACCATATTCCTATTTAATTCCTATTAAATCTTTTCCCCTTCATCTTAAAGCTATGTTCTTGATTCCCCTACCCTGGGCAAGAGACTCTGTGCATCTGTCTGATCTATTCCTCTCATGATTCTATTCCTCTATAAGATCAAGGCGAGCGTGTATTCCTCCTGTCCCCACTTTACCGTTTGTACTTGTCCTGGAACGGAATGAAGAGCCACCTCCTGTGCAGTGTCTTGAGGTACCGCTGCTGCTGCTCCTCGCTTGTGTCCTGGGATACGTAGATCAGCACCAGCTGAGCCGCCCGCAGGATGTAATACTCGTCCAACAGGCGGTTGGAGAAGGCCTGCAGGGCCGGAGCAAACTCCCGGCATTGGGGGCAGTTCCTTGAGCCAAAGTACAGCAGCACTACCTTGTTGCGCAGTTTTTTGTCCAGCTGCAGCGGTGTGTCCAGCTCGTCCCTGTCCCTGTTGTTTTGTATCAACGTTCTACCCGTAAACAGGTCTCCCATGGCCACCGGCTGTCTCTGCAGCTACCCCGGCTTCCAAAACCGAGCGGGATCTTTACGTACACTGCTTTAATTCCCCATCCCACTCTGACCCAGCCTCTCACACACTTCCACTGAAGCTCAACGTAAGCCTAAGTAATCGCATTTAATCTTTTCTACTGGGGATTTTACAGCCTCCTGGCTTCAATGTTAAATTTGATTTAGTGACATTGAACTTCATAGAGCCACAGCATTGAATCACTCATGTAACTCAGTCTGAAGAAGGGTTTTGGCCCAAAACGTTACCTATCTCCTTCGCGCCATAGATGCTGCTGCACCCGCTGAGTTTCTCCGGCATTTTAGTGTACCTTCGATTTTCCAGCATCTGCAGTTCCTTCTTGAAACACTCATGTAGCTTTCCTCTTCATACTGGTGATCCTTACTCCGCCTTCTCAGTCCTGATGCGGGGTGTTGACCGGAAACCTCCCCATTCCTTTCCCACCCACAGATGCTGCTCGACCCGCTGAGTTTCTCCAGCGAATTAGTACTAAATAAGAAATTAAATTAAGTATGCGTTCTGTGAATTTGAACAGAAGACTGGCGAAAATTAATCTGAGCATTGTGATCTGAATGGGAAATGAGGATCATTTATTGGATTATTAATAAAGTCTGAGTTCCATGCCATACCCAATTCAATTCCTTTGACACCAGTCTGAGGAAAGGGAATGGAACGTGGAGATTTTATATGAGCAGTTTAAAGACCAAGACAGTGAGTTGAAATGGCAAAGAGACAAGGAATGTGAACAAATGGTCCGATTTAAAGACAGCTGTTAGACAAGTTCCCATTCTTTCCAACAGATGTTGCCAGTGTGGTTTCTGAATGAATATCAAATGTAGGATTTGGATCGGAAAGTTGGACGGGATTAAATGCATAAGAATACAAAATGAGTAAAAAAAACTAGGACAGGCTATTGGCAGACAACCAAACAATGACAGAGAGGGAGCTTGGAAAATAATATATTAGGGGCATCAGAATTAACTCAATGGATCTTTTACAATAAAGTTTGAGGCAATGTCTTTATGTACTGTGTTCCATGTCTCTATGTTCCATGTCTCTATGTTCTGTGTCTCTATGTTCCATGCCCATGTCTATGTTCTGTGTTCCGTGTCTCTATGTTGCATGTCTTTATGTTGCATGTCTATGTTGCGTGCCGCTATGTTGCGTGTCTCTATGTTGCGTGTCTCTATGTTGCGTGTCTCTATGTTCTATGTTCCGTGTCTCTATGCTCTGTGTCTCTATGTTCCTTGTCTCTATGTTGCATGTCTCTATGTTGCATGTCTCTATGTTCTGTGGCACTATGTTATGTTCCATGTCTCTATGTCTCTTTTATTGTATGGCTGTATGGGAATTTCATTTCACTGTGCCATCTGGCACATGTGATGAATAAATCTATCTTGTATCTTGTATGTGTCCATGTTTCTGTCCTTACCATAAAGGCGCATCCTGATTGGCCGATCGAGCAAACGGTCCTCTCCTTTTTGATTGGTCCCGGGAATTCATTTCCGGGCAGCCTATTGGCTGGAGGCGGAGATCGGGGTCGCTGGGCGGCGATTGGTCCAGTGGGATCACAGGGAGGGCGGTGATTGGTTGTGGGGGAAGCGAGGCGGTGATTGGCCGCCTGGTGAGCGAGGCCCCACCCCTCCCCCCGGCGCAGTCACGTGGTTGGCGCGGGGTTGCCGGCGACCGTTGGGCGGTTTGGAGTTGGCGGCACGAGCGGCGCCATGAAGCATTATGAGGTGAGTCTGCCATCCCCGCCGCGCGTCAGGTCGGTGAGATGCTGACAACGGGCGGGAGTGAAGCGCGTCGTGTCGCGTCGTGTCGTGTCTCCACTGGACCCCATTGTTGGGAAGGGAAGGGAAGGGGAGGGGAGAGTTAAACCTGCCGTCGCCGTGCGCGCACATGCGCCGTTGACCGCTCCGGCCACGCGCGCGCGCCCCCCCGCAGAGCGAACCTGCTGTGCGCAGGCGCGATGCCGACAGCGCCGGTGCTGTTGACACCGGGCGTGCGCGGCATGTGGAGAGAGCCCACCGCACGCATGCGCGCCTTCAACGCTGCCGGCACTGCTGCCACCGCGCACGCGTGTCTCTGCTCAGAGATGGCGACATCATGAGGGTTGAGTCCAGAGTTTTATTGTCATAAGTGATTGGAGCAGAATAAGGCCATTCGGCCCATCAAGTCTACTCCGCCATTCAATCATGGCTGATCTATCTCTCCCTCTTACCCCTTCTGCCTTCTCCCCATAACCCCTGACACCTGTACTAATCAAGAATCTATCTATCTCTGCCTTAAAACATAGAGACATAGAAATTAGGTGCAGGAGTAGGCCATTCGGCCCTTCGAGCCTGCACCGCCATTCAATATGATCATGGCTGATCATCCAACTCAGTATCCCGTACCTGCCTTCTCTCCATACCCCCTGATCCCCTTGGCCACAAGGGCCACATCTAACTCCCTCTTAAATATAGCCAATGAACTGGCCTCGACTACCCTCTGTGGCAGAGAGTTCCAGAGATTCACCACTCTCTGTGTGAAAAAATATCCACTGACTTGGCCGCCACAGCCTCCTGTGGCAACGAATTCCACAGATTCACCCCCCTCTGACTAAAGAAATTCCTCCTCATCTCCTTCCTAAAGGAATGTCCTTTTATTCTGAGGCTGTGACCTCTAGTCCGAGACTCTCCCACTAGTGGAAACATCCTCTTCTCCACATCAACTCTATACCCAGGCCTTAGGTAGAACAATGAAATTCCTACTTGCAGCAGCACAACATGGGAAGGAATTTGCAGAGAATCGTAGGTCTTAGTTTAATGCTACTCTCTGATACTTTAATGCTGACTCTTTCTACCATTAAATCCATGGTAGAAAGAGGATATAGAATTTATTCTTCTTCTTGCGTATGGCGTGCACAGCCTAAAGTTGTAGGATATCTTGTTCTATTTGATCTTATTTGATTGTGCACGCCAGGTTGATTGCATTCGTCGAAACAGGGCAGACCATGTGAAGATTGCAATCTCCCACCCCATAGAATTTATGATTCATTTTTATGGCATCATGTTATGCAGTTCGTAATCATTCAAAGTCAGCATTTTGACACTGCTGTAACAGGCCCGGTGGATGTCCATTGATACCGTGTTTGTATTGTTGCCCTGTCTGTGAGATTATGATATGATTGCATTTTCAATGATTTTATTATAATGTTAATGATTCAATTGTTTCTTTATTGTCACGGGTACCAGGTACAGTGAAATACATTATTTGCATACAGCTTAGCAGGACTATCCCTGTACATAAGCACAATCGCCCCGGTTAGTACAGTATGCACTGTGCAGTCCACCGAGTCCACCAATGTTACTATATCCCCAATGAATTACTTTCTTCAAGGAGTGGTTGATATTGCAATGTGACAGCTGACCTGTACGCAGAAAGTGTGTCGGAAAGTACTGAAGTTGAGATGCTGGTTTAAATCGAAGATAGACACAAAATGTTGGAGTAACTCAACGGGACAGGTAATCGCCAATCAAGGCAGCATTCTGGTAAATCTCTTCATTTTTAATACTTTAAAAAATTACTGCAATCAAAAATAATTTAAAAAAAAAGCATTTTATGCAATTAAAAAAATATTTTTGTTTGCAGTAATTTTCAAAAAGTGCTTTAAATGAAGAAATTGCCACTAATGTATAAGGAGTGGATGAGAAAGTGGGATAACATGGAACTAATGTGAATGGGTGTTTGATATGGACTTGGTGGGCTGAAGGGCCTGCTTGCATTGCTTTATGTTCCAATCCAATCAATTAAAATCTGATCTGAGCATAGTGGATCTAAACCCAGTCTGAGCTTACTGCAGAATATTGTTCTTGGACACTTGAGACCAAAAAAGGACCTCCAAGGCCAGATGTGGCAGAGGCATATCTAATGGCAACACCTAGGAAGGTGCCCCATGATCCTGGTCAATTTCAAATTATTTTGACGCCAAATCAAACTTAAATCAATGCCTGAAAATACGGCAGGTTGGGTGATTTATAAGGAGTCAATGTTTCAAGTCATGGAACCTTCAACACATTGAAAAGTGAGAAAACAATCATGTTTTAATTTGCAGAGTGATGGAAAGTTGGAGACCAAAGTTGTTCAGATAACAAATACTTTAAATGCCAGCAGATAGAGAAAGAAGGGAAAATAGAAACAAATTGAAACAGAAATATGCAGCTGCATTTGCAGAGAACAATAGGCTGTTACTTGAATCCATTGGGTCCTGTCTTGCCTAATGGTTCACGGAACGTGACCCTTGTGCAAGTCAGGAAGTACCAGTACATTGGTGTGCTTTCTTGATTTCCACATCAGTGTGAAGTGTTGCTGGTGTTTTGGATGCTGAGGAACCTGACAGCAGCTCTGTTGACAAGGATAGGATTTGTTCACCCCTCTACTCCCATAAGTCAACAACCAGCTGTTTTGCCTTGCTGTCATCAAGTGCTGAGTTGTTGTCAACGTGACATAAGGTTCCCGATCTCTCCTTCCCCAACACGGTCTTGTTATTGCCGTTGGATCCGGCCAATTGCAGTGATGTCATCAGTGAATCTAAAGATCGAAGCATAACTTTGCGACGTGGAAGAAAACTTAAGTACCTGGACAAAACCAACAGTGGCAAGTTTACCTACTGGACAAAGGATAAAGAGAATGTGCAAACTCCACACAAGCAGTATTGAGGTCAGGGTCAAACCACAAGCTCTGGAACGTGAAGACTGTAGCACCTCTGCTCCTTTACCATTATGAAACACTAAGATGCTGCCAATATGCAAACAATTCTATTATATAATGTAGCTGCCTTCTGTTCGTTCTCAGCAACATAAATATTCACCTGAGCAGAAATGTTGTTGTAATTAGTAAGTCATCGTGAGAACTTGACTTTAATGGAAAATAAAGTGGCTTTGCTAAAGATGCTTTGTTGTTTAGCCATTGAATGTTGGCCATGAAGTTGTTTCCTTGTAATCGTTTATGAGAATGATACAGGCCTCTTGTGCCTGTGCCACCATCAGAAAGAGTTACTGATTGTGTTGCAATGCCATATCATCTGTTTCAAATATTTATCTAATTACATTTTGCAAGTTGCTGTTGTTTCAGCATCCACCCCCCTTTCTGCTAATCAATTCTAGATAATAAAAGCTTATTGCGTGAAACATTTCTAGCTACTTTTGCACATTTTCACACATCTGTATCTTTGGATGTGGATGTTAACAACCAAGTTATGACTGATGCCTTACAGGAATTTGTTGGTGAATGTGCAGAAGCTATTAAGTATCGTGCTACAGGAAATTATACCCCAAGAATGAAGCTTGCTTGGAATCCAATTGCAGGGGGTTCTGCTATAATGCAATAGTTGCGTTCCTAAGAAACCTTGAGTAATGAATAATTGTATTACATAAACAATAGAGAAAAGGACAATAGACAATAGGTGCCGGAGTAGGCCATTCGGCCCTTCAAGCCATCACCGCCGTTCAATGTGATCATGGCTGATCATCCCCAATCAATACCCTGTTCCTGCCTTCTCCCCATATCCCCTGACTCAGCTATCTTTAAGAGCCCTTTAAGGAGTGAGGGGCTAGACTTTCAGGCTCTCAGTAACAAAGCTATTCGAGAAGGTTCAGAGGAAGTTCGCTAGAGTGATCCAGGAATTGTAGCGTTTGGTTTCAAGGTTAATTTGGAGATGCTGGCTTGATCTCCTCTGACCAAAGAAAGTTGAGGGGAGACTTGATCACAGATTTAAATAACATTCCCACCAGGTGATGCAATAAGGCCTGGGGTACACAGATGTAAGGCATGATGGATGTGGGGGGTGATATGTGCATGAATTTTATTACACACAAGTGGCTATGACCTGAAGCACTTGCTCCAGACATTGATGCTAGTGAAGATGAGCAATGATTTCAGTAGAAAATTTGATAACTCACAGGGCTGCAGGGGGCTGGCATGGGTTTGATGGGCTGAATGGCCTCCTGCGCATAATGACCGATTTTGATACAGGTCTGATTGAAATCTTGGAAAGGATCAATGAAACAACCTTAATTCTATTGGTTTGATTGATGGGTTTAGCTAATGAGTGGCCTTGTGGAATTTAAATTGCAGTAAAAATGGGGGCAATGCCTTTGCTAACTTAAACCACATGGAAGTTTCCATAGTGTCAAGAGGTTTTCTTGGAAAGAACATTTCTGAAGAAATTTGAGGAATGTCGGGAGCAGTTTGGCGAGGACCAGAGAAAGATTTAGTATTAATACAACAGAAACCAAAGCTGGAAGCCATCACCACTACTGGTAACTAGCTCAGACTCTGATCATTAGTTATTTTGACAGCGTAGAGTATACGTGAGAACATGCAACCCCAGAAAAGAGGAATTGATACACGTGTAATGGCAAACGGCAGGCTAATGGCAAGGGTAAGACCAACTCGTCGAGCCCACCCCACATGAATACTGAGGCACACAAACAATTCCCAGCACTTCCTGCAGATGTGATCTCGGGGGATGGACAGAAAACTTGTCTTTTCAAATAAAAGGCTAATGTCATGGAAACTGGTCCAGGAAATTAAATGGACAAGATATCTGCGAGGCGTTGCGTTCTGCCCAAGTCACAAACTGTATCGGGGGAAGTGGCTAACACAAAGCTGTCGAAATTTAGTGTAACATGCAAGGCTTGGTAGAAAAACATTAAAAAGGTCCACAGTCCCATTGTAAGAGTAATATAAAATGTTGATAATAACTAAATGAGGCCATAAAGCCATCAAATTATCACGTTCAGTTCTTGGATTTGTCTGGGTTTTAATTTAGACCTTGCTGATGTAATTGGCGTATCAGCACTGAGTGGCCTTGTGGGGCACTGCATTAAAATCACCAAGAGGGTGCTACATTTAACATAATCTCGGGGCGGCCAGGATTGGAAAACCAGACATTAGGGCATCAACAAATTGGGTGGCACCGTGCAGTCTCACACTCCCAGTCATCTGTGTTCAGTTTTGACTTTGGGTGCTGTCTGTATGGAGCTTGCACGTTCTCCCTGTTGGTTTTCCCATGGATCCTTGGTTTCCTCCCGCACCCCAAAGACATGTGTGTTTATCGGTGAATTTGGCCACTAAGTTGTGGGTGAGTGCTAGAATCGTGGGGTGTTCATAGCATATGGGGAAAATTAAAAATGGGATTAATGTAGGATTAATATAAATGGGTAGTTGATGGTCAGTGTGAATTGGGTGGGAAAGAGTGTCCATTTCTGAGGTGTGTCTGTCTGACTGCTTTTACTGCTGTGTCAGGCCACTATTTGGATAATCACACAGATTTGATTGTTTGGGGGATAACACATCCATATTTTGGGCCGTAAATCCAATCCCGTATAGGATAATGGAGTTATGAAAGGTTAGAAAAATTTGCACTCTCAAATTTGAATGGGTTTGGAGCTGTTTATGGAGGTATCAGATGTCAGCAATGCTTAAATGCTTCACATTCTTACATCCAAATAAGAAGGCTGGGGGTTTAAGCTCCATTCATGAGAGTTGAGTACATAATCCTCCCTGATTCTCCAGTGGATTACTGAGAGAATGCCACACTGTCGACTTTCTGGTAGGAATTTATAATAAAATCCTTTTGATGCCAACAGTATTTTTGGTGCAATACTTCAACATGTCACTGGGTGGGAGTATTGTATGGATCTGAAAGTCATCATTGATAAACGGACATTTTTACAAATGAGTCTTGATTTTTGAAAATTAAAGCAACCGTAACAGGCCCCGCTGAAGAGGTTATAGGTTTAAGGTGAGAGGGGAAACTTTTACACGTAGGGTGGTGGGTACATGGAACGAGCTGCCAGAGGAGGCAGTTGAGGCAGGTACGATAACAATATTTAAGACATTTGGACAGGTACATGGATAGGAAAGGTTGTTAGGGATATGGGCCAAACGTGTGCAGGTGGGACTAGTGTAGAAGGTCAACATGGACAAGTTGGGCCAAAGGGCAGGTTAAGAGGCCTGGTGGCTTACATGCTCCTGTTTTATTGTGTACTTCGGTGTCATTGACCAGTGATCTTGTCTACCTGAATCTCAATCTGTGATGTCATCTTGGATATTTGTTCTGTACCTCCCCTGTGAATGTCATTCCAACTCTGGGTGAAATTGTGAGCAGATTTTGTTGATTCTCCTCCAGAAAGTTGGTAACATTATGACAAGATAAATGTCCTTACATTTGTATTTTACTCTCAGTTGATTTTCTTTTAGCCAATGCAGACACCATAGCCTGAATCCACAGTGATTGAAATGATGGTTCATGCTGCTATTTGGGATAAACACACTAGAGTGTGTCTCCTAAAGTATTGTATTATCTCTACATTTTGACCTTTTCCTGCCTCTGAGAGGGAATAAACATAATAATTTGGTTACATCGAGAGCAAACACCACATTACCACCCCATTCTAAATATATATTGGCCCCACTTCTAACATTCCCTGCCTGGGGATGTGTTCTGATTAAATGCCTCCTGAATGTAAGGTGCCAAACACAACTCAGTGGCAGGACCTAGACTGACCTGAATTTGGAGCAAGACCCTCAGGTACAAGTGCTTGTCGTGGGCACGTATAATAGTAGCCATTACTGAGACAGCTTCATGAACCTGGGATTTTCTTGTCTGTTGAGGAGAGGTGAAATGGTGGAAAGAATCATTGCTTGATTAAAGATGATGTTGTTTCCATCTGTATTGCCCTTCCGCTGACTGGTAGCACGCAACAAAAAAGTTCTAACTGTACCTCAGTACACATGACAATAAACTAAACAAATGAACAATACACATGTAGGAGAGAACTGCACATGCTGGTTTAAAATCAAAGGTAGGCACAAAATGGTGGAGCAAATCAGCGGTACAGGCAGCATCTCTGGAGAGAAGGAATGGGTGATGTTTCGGGTCGAGACCCTTCTTCAGACAGAGGAAGTGGCTGTGGATAACCAGACACAACTCAAGAAGGCGGAGGTCGTGCTCCCTTCTCCTTCACATCCCTCCACCCCCACCCACAAACCAGCAGCCATGAACATCACTAATTACTTGGCATGGAGTTAAGGGCTGGAGGTTTGTGTGCTTAGATTGACAGCAAAAGAAAGTCTGAAACTTTCATCTAAATATCTTTATGCTCATTACTTTGGTTTAGAGATACAGCATGGAAACAGACCCTTCGACCGACCATGTCCACACCGATCACCCGTTCACACTAGTTGTATGTTATTTCACTTTTGCATTCACTCTACACACTAGGCAATTTACAGTGGCCAATTAACTTTCAAACCCGCACGTCTTTGGGATGTGGGAGGAAAGCTTACTGTTTGGTGATTATGGTGCCAAGTCCAGTACTCCTCTGCCTTCTGGTCTCCCCGTGAAGAACGGTTGTGTGACGATCGGTCTTGTCTGTAGTGCCCACTGCATTTGTTCCTGCCTGTAGGTTCTATTGTTAGGTTCAACACAAGCCTAGCTCTGCAGCTCAATGCTCAGTTTTAACCAAAGATCATAGAAGGCTAGTATCTTTGGTTTTAACAGCTGCAAATAAGGTGCTAACATTTGCACATTAACACGGACCCGGCTTGCATTCACGTCGTCTGTCACCAAGGCTCTACATGTCCCTGACTGCATCATCTGCCATTTTGGGGAGTGAAGTGTCAGCCTATATCCAGTAGAAATCCTTTTTTCCCTTGAGCCCAGTGGTGTACAGCACATCCAACCTTAGAAGGAAACCATTCGGCCCATTGAGTGCAAAGAGCCAGTTATCATTACATCTGCTCCCTCCCTGCATGTCCCTGCAACGTTTATCAGATATTTACTCAGATTCTGCTTGAAGACCGCTGCTGAATCGCTATCCATTGCCCATTTGGACAGCGAGTCTCAAATCCTGACACTATTAAGAATGATTCTCCTCCTCTGATTCTTTCTCTGGTTGTAGATCATCCACCCAATAGAGACTGCAGTTTAAATTCCTGCAGCTTTCTCTGTAAAGAAAATGTGTACGTCCCAAATTGCTGACACAGCTTGTGGGTTCTGATGCCAGCATCTATCCACCAATAAGGCAACAATGCCAAGAATAGCCTTCTACATCCTCCAGGAACAAGTAATTCAAACCGGCCGACTCAGCTAGCAAGGGATTAATAATTAGTAATTAGTCACAGGATAAATAATGGGTGGGCTGTGCCTAATGGTTTACTAATTGTCCATTGACCTGTTTCCTAGCCCAAGCCCTGTTCTAGTTTAGAGGGCTAATGTAGTTTGGAAGGTTCTGCAGCTAGATTGGCCAAGGATACAGTTATCAGATGTCCCCTGCTGACTGTCTTTTTCAGCGAGCCTGTCTCATGCTGGCAATGGTGACCATCTGTGAGCAGACACTGAGTCTCCTGGCAGACCATGGTCTTGTGCTCATGGAGAATCAGAGGTTGACTTCTTTTGTGTGCAGTTCCTTGAGGGAGTTCTGATGGAATTGATCATGTTTGCTTGGTAGACTATTCTTCGTAGTGTGATGGCCAATCCAATTTGGAAGTTGTTGGGAGCTTTTTTTTGAGGTGGGGAACAATGCCTTGGCCAATCTTAGCTAGTCCATCTGCTTTCATCCGTTATTTTTGGTGTGTGTGAGGAGAGTGTCAGCAACTCTAAAGAATAAAGTACAGTTGGAGCGTGGGAGGAGGCAGCTAGCATAGATCAGATTGACCGAATGGCGTGGGTGTGTGCAATGTTCTATCAAGTTCGAATCAAAGGGGAGACCCAGTGGGGGGGTTGCCGAGAAAGAAGGGACCCTGCAGGGGGCCGCCTGCTTCCACGCGTAGCGGCAGGCCTGGTTCGCTGCTGCAAGCGTAAGTCTATTCAATGAACTTTACATAACTTTATCAGTGCCAGAAACGTGGCGACTCTTGTGTACTGTCTAGGTGAGGTCTGCTGTATCAGTTTACCGAGTTGCAGAACAATGCATTTCACTGTCCCCAGGTACTTGTGACATAAAGTGTCATTGAATATCTAGTGCAGCGGCCCATGGAGACCTGTGAGTGTGTTCATTCCACTGACTGTATCAGTCCCCTTGTGCTTGAAATTCTTTTCCCATTCTAGAAGGGTTGGCACTCTTCACAAATTGCTGTGTCTGACGGGGATTATCTTTGCATTATCTCTTTCCCCTTTCGGGCTGGGGTGTGAGGTTGATGCTGTTGATTCCTGATTCGTGGCCAAAAATCATTACCTGATCTGCCGTTGTATGGCCTTTCAAGTGTCCTGAAGAAGTATCTCTCATCCATCTGAAGAAGGGTCTCAACCTGAAACATCACCTATTCCTTTTCTCCAGAGATGCTGCCTGACCCGCAGAGTTACTCCAGCTTTTTGTGTCTACAGTTTGAACCAGCATCTGTGGTTCCTTCCAATACTTTACAGGATGTTTATTAGTTTACAAAATAAATGCTATGCATAGGTTCCTCAGGTCTGCCAAGCCCTCTGCCCAGATGTTCTGGTGTATGCTTATTAATTAGATTATATTTAGTTGGAGTCAGAGCTCAGATTCCAGGCCTATCAGCTTTCACCTCTGAGTGGTCTCCGTTTTACAGCTGCCTTGTCTAGATGCAACAGATATCTGGGTTTCATCTCTGCTCCCCGTGACACAGGCTGCAGCAAGGACCTGATTTATATGTCAACTCTTTTAAAAAGAAGACTGGGCTGTTTAACTTTGTAGAGTTGAATAGACTACGATGACTAAGGGCACACACATCATGTTGCCAGAGCCAAACCTGCTGATGACTAATGGCTTATTTTTTGCCACTCGCCCCATAAAATCCCATAAGAAATCTAAAAAAGCTTGTGTTTTCTTTGAGGTGGAGATCTTGGATGCCAGGACCAGGCAGAAGCTCAGCTTTCTGGACAAGGTAAGCATGTGCCTTTCCTTTAACTCCCTGCAAACAAAAATGCATGTCAACACTCTGGTAAAACGTGTCAATCCCATATGTTTTGCATCGATACGGTACTTTAATTGGGAAATCTAACTCAAATCAGCACCCTGTAATGTCTGTCTTTTATTAGTCTCCTCAAATTGTGATCAATTTGCAATCAAGGTGCCTCGGTATAAGCACCTGCAGCTAGCACAGTGACGTTTTCAGAGTGTTTGCGACGTTAGTTTACAGCATTGATTAAGAGCAGTTTTATAGGAGAAATGATAGAATAAATAAAGAGCACGGGCAAAAAGCATAAACATTTGCACAGGCAGAAGAGGCAGTGTCCCTCACACACAGAGTTATGTTGATTGGCAGAGTTAAAGCAGAGTTCTGAGCTACCTTAGAAAAAGCAGGAACCTTCAACCTTTGGCTAAGTGCTTGGGAAAAATATTTAGATGGTTGCAGGGGAAAAATACATATGGGATTCATTGATAAATATCCCAAAGAGCAAATCCAAGCTGATAAGCCTTCCTGTTCTTAACTCTTCAAGATTCCTGATAGAATCTAGGTTTGCCCTGTGGCTTTTGTTTGCTTTCATAGTTTGCCTATAGACTACTCGAATCATCCTACCCCTCCACCCCTGCTGTGACTTGCAGCAATTCCAGTCACTGCACTGAAGAGCTTGTTTTGAGCTAAGAAGTATGGGTGCTAAGAAGTATATTTATTTTTTTAATTCAAATCGTTTGCTATGTCGCTCTTCAAGGGAGATGCTAAATGCATTTCGTTGTCTCTGTACTGTACACTGACAATGACAATTAAAATTGAATCTGAATCTGAATCTGAATCATTAAGTGGCATGTGTCCATCTGCAAACATTTTCAACTTCATTAATTTCTTCTGACATGGAAGGTCCAACTCTATCTACACTTGTGCTGCTTCAGGAATGGAGCCAACATAATCAAGGACCTTTTACAGGCCAATTATTCCCTTTCCTCGCCTCTCCCATCAGGTAGAAGATTCTAAAGCTTGAAAGCAGATTCAGGAAAGGCATCTTCCCCTCTGTTATCCGACCATTGATAAACTGCGGGTGTGGTCCTAATCTTCCAACCTACCTTGTGGCAGACATTGGACTTTTTCTCTTAACAAAGAACGCTTCAATGCTGTAAAACTATATTCTGCATGCTGACACTTTTCTCTTTGTCCTACCTGTTGCATTACCTGTGTTTGTGTATGGCTTGATTGTACTCTTGTATGGATCGAATGCAAACAAATGCTTTTCAGTCTATCTCAGTACACATGTCAACAATAAACCAATGGCAATAGTGTGAGGTTATCAGATCCACCCTGTTAATATCTCTTGATAATAATCACTGTCGAGGTAGCTGGCACACTCTCTTTGATCACCCATGGAGATTGGTGCTGTTAGTAACACAGGCTTGGTTGTGTGGAGTCAGTTATACGCTGCGAGGCTCTCAGCCCTGCCTTCACCTCCACTGAGTTGGAAGCTGGTTAGGATGCAAGTGCAATGTCATTCAGAAGGAGTAACCCATTCCTCCTGTGTCCCTGCAGAACTATGCTTAATTGCCTGTCTGTAGGAGGAGCAACCTGAAGCGCAAAGAATGTGCACTTAATACACACAGAATGAGGCCATTTTGTCCATCATGTCCATGCCAGCATCCAGTATAGAAATCCCATCAGTCAAACGTAGGCAAATGGGACAATCGTGGATGGCATCTTGGTTGGCATGCACGTGTTGGGCCGAAGGGCCTGTTTCTGGGCTGTATCACTCGAGCACATGCTACAATGCTCCCAGCCTGTGGTAGCTCTCATCCTTTTTTATTTGATTCTGGACATACTCCAATCCATATGCCAGTTTATGTGCCATTTCAGGAGCTCATAGGCAGATATTGACTGAGGGTAGAGACAAAATGCTGGAGTAACTCAGTGCGTCAGGCAGCAACTCTGGAGAGAAGGAATAGGTGACATTTCGGGGTCGCGACCCTTCTTCAGACCGAAGGTAAATGGTTGGGGGATTCTTGGAAAGAACCAATGTAGATTTACATAGCGTCTGATCTCTGATGACAGCATCAGTCCCAAAGCATATCGTAATGTAGTAATGTCCCGATGCTCTTTGGGATATTTATCAATTAATCCCATAATGTATTCTAAAAGATTGGCTTTCTGGCACGTTAGGAATAAGACAAGGTAAACAATGAGCTTATTTGGTTTGGTTATGAGTTGAGGGATGCTGGTTGGTTATGACTTGCCTAAAGTAAGAATGGCATTTGGTTGCTTTCTTGTACCTGCCCCTTTACGTAACGCTTTTCCCAAATCGCTAGTCTGATTTCATGAGTTCAGCATTTGTTGGCGCTGGATGCTTTACGCTTGCACGGAGCCGTGTAGAAATTACTGACAGGACTGGAGATTGTTTTTCACCTCTCTTCTTACAACTATGTTCCTGCAGCAGTGCCAGCCTCTAAAGTGAATCCACTTGGTGTGGGATTCATGCCAGGATGAAGAGTGAAGAGTCCAGGGGAAGAGATCTTCATCCTTTGATTCTTTTGGCATTGACATCTGGTTCATAAGTGCCTCACTCCCAACCCATGCACTGTATCCCAGGAGATCATTTGGGATTCTCAGTGACCGGTTTCTCATGGAGGGCTTTGATCCATATTTTGTGTTGGTTCAACTGATCTCAAGGGGAGGGTGTCAGAGTTGGAGGATTGCAGAGTGCATTGATTGATGCTGCTGCTTTTAGATTCGGAGTCCCTAGACCAGAAAAGTTTAAAATTAAATGTGCAAACCTCAGACAAGCATGTTGTCCTGTTCACCTCTGTAGCAGGTGCTACTGTGCTGCGTGCCATAGCAAAATAATTGGTCCTTGTTTCCAGCATTTTGTGTTACCGCATTAGATTTCCGTAACCCGAATACCCGTCACTGTGGAAGCTGAGTGATCGATTTGCACTAACTATTGAAATCTTTCAACAGGTGGAGCCAAATGCCACAATCGGAGAGATCAAGGTTATGTTCCATAAGAACCGTGAGTGGACTTCACTGTAGATACAGCGCGGAAACAGGCTCTTCGGCCCATTGATTCCACGCCAACCAGCAATATCCTACACACCAGGGACAATTTACAATTTTACCGAAACCTATTCACCTACAAACCTGCACATCTTTAGAATGTGGGAGGAAACCGGAGAACGCTAAGGCAGCCCAAGCAGGTCACTGGGAGAATGTACAAACTCCGTACAGACAGCACCCATAGTTAGGATGGAACCCGGGTCTCTGGCACTGTAAGGCAGCAACTCTACCGCTGTGCCACCATGCCACCCTAAAGTAACCAACTGGTTGATAATCAGCAAAGTGTTAAACCAGTTGGCAAACTTAGTTTCGTAATTGTTTTCTCTCCTGCTGCTGCTCCTTCTGTAGGTAACCTGACAGGAAGCTGATGTCCTGCGAGCCCTATTATGCTGGTTTTAGCTGACTATTACACTCCTCAAAGCATTTTGTGCCATTAATAGTTCTGATTGCAAAGAGCTTGGGGGTCTGGATATCACGGGGCCATGTTGGCAGATTGTTGATGTGCTAATGCACTCTGATGCTAACTCCCGCTCAATGAGAAATTGGTTCTCTAACTTGGTTCTTCTCACTTCAAAAAGCCACTGCTCAACCTTGTATTTTATAATGGGCTGAGGATTGGAATTTGTCCCTTGATATTGCTCAGTGGTTTCTGACACGGGGAAATGACAGTGCAGCCTGATACAGTGCCGCGGCTACAACAGGACTGTTTTTTTTTTCTCTCCTCTGAATTCTAGTTCTATTTAGGCACTCACAAGCAGCCGAAACATTGTCGGCCAGTTTGCATCACATTGGTGGTTGATTCGTGGCTGAACTAGGTCTGAAGAAGGGTCTCGACCAGAAACGCCACAATGGGTGACGTTTTGGATCGAGACCCTTCTTCAGATGCTGACACTCAAATTATGGCCAAAATAATGGAATGCCTGAGATTCCTAACCAACAATTTTGAAGCTGATGAAAGAGTGAAATAAGGACTGTGTTTGCAATTGTTTGAATTTAGTGGAGCTCTATTAGACAGTGGAGATATGTAAACTCATCATCTGCAATAGAAATATGTATTAATGTTAACTGTCCCTTATGTTTCAGATGCACAATGGTACCCCGCCAGGCAATCCATCAGGCTGGACGCAAGTAAGTTATAAACCAGCTTCTCCTGCCTGGAGCACAGTGCACTGCTTGGTGCTGGGAAGAAATGGATTAGCCTATTTATTTTAAATAGTATCTTTGCATCGTTGTTTAAAAAATAAATACTGTCCTTCTACATTCCTTCTTTGGAGTAGCCTCTAGTTGAGAGGGTGGGCCTCTTGACGCCTACTATAGTTATTCTTTAGAAGTGTTTACAAGACAGTAGAGGGTTTTCAACACTTTCACAGCTGCAGCCTTAAGGGCCTGTCCCACATGGGCGACATTTGCACGGCACGCCACATCTCACCACGCGGCATGCGCTTAATGCACGCCCTGCGCGTGTCACGCGTAAATGATGTCGCATCGTGCGTAGTAATGCATAAATGATGTCGCGTGAATGACGCGCAAATTACACCCAAGTGGGACAGGCCCTTCTATTTCTCCGACAATCCCCAGGGGCTAATTGAATCAAAGCACAAGCTATAGGAAATGGGCAGGGCAAAGAACCCATTGTCCAGAGGTAGACCCAGAGTGCTGAAGTAACTCAACTGGTCAGGCAACATCACTGGAGAAAATAGATAGGTGACATTTCTTCAGATTGACTACCGTGGGAGTGGAGGAGATAAAACACGGCCATCAACAGATGACCTCGAGCGAGGAGGTTCCCTGACAGGCAGATTGTCCAGACACAGTTGCAAACTGTGAAGATAGTGCAATGACTTGTGGGGTGTGGGGGGAGAAACTGGTGCAGTCAGCCAGCGTTCAGGAACAGCCTCCAGACCTGTCACACCACTGACCAGTGTTTGACAAAATACTGATGTAAAACAGCTGGACAGTGGGGGAGGTCCAATGATAGAACATAAAGCATAGAACAGGCCCTTCGGCTCACAATGTCTCTGCTGAATATGATGCCAAGATAAACTGAGCTTATCTGCCTGCACCTGATCCATCTCCCCTCTCTTTCCCTGCACGTGCCTATCCAAAAGCCCCTTAAATGCCGTTATTGTATCTGGTTCCACCACCTGACAGCACATTCCAGACACCATCTGTGACAAGAAAAACTAATTTCCCCCGCACGTCTCCTTTAAACTTTGCCCCTCTCACTCTTAGAATAAAGGGGGGGCCATTTAAGACTGAGGTGAGAAGAAACTTTTTCACCCAGAGAGTTGTGAATTTATGGAATTCCCTGCCACAGAGGGCAGTGGAGGCCAAATCACTAGATGGATTTAAGAGAGAGTTGGATAGAGCTCTAGGGGCTAGTGGAGTCGAGGGATATGGGGAGAAGGCAGGCACGGGTTATTGATAGGGGACGATCAGCCATGATCACAATTAAAGGCGGTGCTGGCTCGAAGGGCCGATTTGCCTCCTCCTGCACTTATTTTCTATGTTTTAAAGCTATGCCCTCTAGTCTTTGGTATTTCCACCCTGGTTTAAGCCATCTACTTGTAGAAGAGGTGGAGAAGGTTGATCAATGGCCTCTACCCTGAGCTTTATTATGTTATGCGGGGAACTGAGAGGTTGGGGCAATGAAACTGAGTTATCTCTCTTGTTCAATATTGCAGAAGGCAAGTCACTGAGGGACGAAGAAATCTTGCAGAATCTCCCTGTTGGTACGACAGCTACTCTTTACTTCAGAGACCTTGGTGCTCAGATCGGGTGGGTCACGGTAAGTTTTTAATAACATCCGTGCTTCAGTCACACATGTTTTGTGCTGCATGACTCTGTGAATAGTAACTGATTGATCACCAGAAAGTGCAGATGGACCCTTTTGTCTAACAGCCTGTTCAAACTACTGCTCTCCCAACATTGTGGTATTGGACTGGAGCTAGTCTGGTTTATGTGTTCCTGCTCCGAGGTGAAAGATAATCCCAACTTTCCTCCTCAGGCACCAACACCAAACAATGCTTTACCATGGCAGCACAACGGTAGAGTTGCAGCATTACAGTGCCAGAGATCCGGGTTCAATCCTGACTACGGGTGCTGTCTATACAGAGTTTTACGTTCTCCCCGTGAATGTGTAGGTTTTCTCCGGGTGCTCTTGTTTCCTCTCACACTCCAAATACGTACAGGTTTGTAGGTTAATTGGCTTGGGTTTGTATAGTAGGTATAAGTGTAAACTGTCCCTAATGTGTGTAGGCTTGTGTTAATGTGCGAGGATCACTGGTCGGTGCGGACACGGTGGGCCGAAGGGCCTGTGTCCCTGCTGTATCTCTAAACTAAACCCCTTGAGTTAGCCGTGGGTACTTCACTTTCCGCCCATATCCCAATAACATGCGGGTGGGAGGGTAATTGGCCAGTCTACATTTTCCCGAGATGTATAGGCGAGTGCTAGAATGCAACAGCTCAACATGTGATGTGCCTTGTTGTTCCTCTGCAGGTGTTTCTCACTGAATACGCTGGACCTCTGCTCATTTACCTGCTCTTCTATTTCCGGCTGCCCTTTATTTATGGTCCGAAATATGCTTTCACCTCAAGTCCACATTCGGTTGTGCAGTAAGTTAATGTTGGCAAATTACTGGGACCAATCTATTATCATTCACCTAGGTTTAAATAATTCAAACCCGCAATGGACTTCAGCAGTTGTGGAAGGTTCACTACCTTCGTGAACACAGCGGGTTAGGCACCTTCTCTGGAGAACATGGATGGGTGACATTTTTTGGTCATGACTGTTCTTCATTATTACCAGGCAGTAGAGATCTAATGGCCACAAGAAATGTCTCCATATTTGGAGGGTGTTAAAAATGGAAGGAAAAGGTACTAAAAAGAGGGGTGGGGTTTGCTGAACTTAGAACGAGACCATTATACCAAAAAATTGATAGGTTTCTTTGTGAACTGGTAAAGGATTCATTGGATTTCTAGTTGCTTTTAGGCTATTACTTGTGTACAAAATCATGAGACGCAAAAAGTGCCCAGAATTGGGGTATCATGAGCTAGACATAGGTTTAAGGCGTGGGGGGGGGGGTGGGGGGAGATTTAATAGAAACCTGAGGGGTAACTTTTTCATGTAAAGGGTGGTAGGTATATGGAATGAGCTGCTGGAGGAGGTAGTTGAGGCCAGTACTATCGTAATGTTTAACAAACATATAGACAGGTACATGGATAGTACAGGTTTGGAGGGATATGGGCCAAAAGCAGGAATGTGGAACTAGTGTAGATGGGACACGTTGGCTGGTGTGGGCATTGGGCGGAAAGCCTGTAAGTCTCTGTGACTGAAGAGTTGAGGGGATGGTATGTGAGTTACAGTGACTGTTCTGTGATGCATGTTTTTGTTACAATGAGTGACCCCAGCTGCGTACCAATGTTGCTGTAATGCTGTGATGGTTTGCAATGATATGTGGTGGGCATCCATTGAGTTGAACCCTTCTCTTGCTTTCCTTCCACAGCCTGGCTGCTGCATGCCACTCCTTCCACTACATCAAGAGGCTGCTGGAGACATTGTTTGTTCACCGCTTCTCCCACGGTACAATGCCGCTTCGAAACATCTTTAAGGTACAAGTGTCCTGTGTTATGGGGTGCTTTCTTCTGTATAGAGCATTTTACCTGCCTGGCCAGGGGGCTGAAATTAGACTTTTAGACTTCAGAGATACAGTGAGAAAACAGGCCCTTTGGCCCACCGAGTCCGCGCCTACCAGCGATCACACGTACACTGACATTATCCCACACACTGGGGACAATTTACAGTTTTACCAGAGCCAATTAACCTACAAAACTGCACATCTTTGGAATGTGGGACGAAGGTGGAGAACTCAGATAACCCACGTGGTCACAGGGAGAATGTACAAACTCCGTACAGACAGCACCCATAGTCAGGATCAAGCCCGGGTCTCTGGCGCTGTAAGGTTGTAACTCTACCGCTGCACCACTGTGCCACCATTGATGCCCATCTGCTGAGCTGAGGGGAATATGAACTTTGTATATAACCAATTCTCATTGTTCAAACTAAAGTAAGGACTGGATGTGCTCTCCTCGAGTGCTGCAATGGGGAGAGGAAGACAGTGGACATTTCAGATGGATCACCTTTCGCCAGATTTAATCTTGCACTTCCTGTGCTATTGTTTTTACAAATGAACCTTTGTGAGCTCGAGTGAACATTGCTTGCAACTACTCTGGCTGCACTTTAGTTCAGGTGATGATGTTGATGCAACACTCTGCCTCAGGGTTCCCTCCACAAAATAGATGCGCCCTGCATTTTACTAGAAGTGAAAGATCAAGACTCTTCCAGTCTGAGGAAGGGTCCCAACATGAAGTATCGTCTGCCCGTTTCCTCCACAGATGCAGCCTAAGCCTCGTGAGTTCCTGCAGCACTTTTATGGTTCACTTTTGTTCAAGATCCCAGCGCCTGCAGTTTATTGCATCTGGCTCAAATCTGTTGATGTGTACTGAATTTGATCTGATCCCTTTTAGTACATCCGATATCACGTTAGGTGCAAAATATGTGTTGTGATGCAGCCATTTGGATTGATGCAATCAGTCAACCTGTTCCTCAGGCAGTTTGGTTTTAAAACAAATTACAGGGGAGCTGCTTGTGTGTTGTTTTTTCTCAATAATTGCAAGGTTCGGCAGCGCCAATGGTTTTAAATATCTTCCAATTAGCCTCATGCATGTATATGCCCTCCAGTGCTCAACCCAATGCCTGTATCTGTTTGGACAGCTGTTCATCTATGGCAGACATAGTCCCAAAGTGATGATACACAAATCTTCTAAAAAAGCACCCTAATTATGAGCTGAATCACCCTGTAGTTGTCTTGTTTCTTTTCCACCTCCCCTGCACTGACTCATGCCCGTTTTTAGTTTAGGTTTAGCTACTGTAGAGATACAGCAGGTAAACAGGCCCTTTGGCCCACTGAGTCCAGGCTGGCTGCCTTACCCACTGAGTTACTACAGTATGCTATGCTTTGCTCAAGATTCCAGCATCTGCAGTTCCTTGTGACTCTATATTAATGAGTACGTGGCCGGCTTGATTTAAGTATTCGCCCTTTGTGTGTTACCTTTAATCCCGCATTCTGTCTGTGAGTTCTGCCTTACCCTTTGTTTCCTCCTCCTTTAGAATTGTACCTACTACTGGGGGTTTGCTGCCTGGCTGGCGTATCACATCAACCACCCTCTCTACACACCGCCCGGTAAGTATTTTCCTTTCCTTGAATCCTCTTCTACTCATAACTGGGGGGGGGTGAGAAAGTGAGGTGAGGGCAGTCTCGGGCCAGTCTGTTATTTACTGGCTGGGCTCCCTTAAACAATGGACACTTGGGTGAAGCACAGAGTGCTGGAGTAACTCAGCGGGTCAGGCAGCATCTCTGGAGAACATGGATAGGTGACGTCTCGACCCAAAACGTCACCCATTCCTTCTCTTCAGAGATGCTGCCTGTCCCGCTGAGTTACTCCAGCTTTTTGTGTCTATCTTCGGTTGAAACCAGCATCTGCAGTTCCTTCCTGCACAACTACATTTAGATGACTTGGTTGTCAAAAGGCAGAATTGCGGTGAGCTGTGGATAGACAATTGCTCTTGTCTTCTGAATCATCTGATGAATTTCTTATTTTCTTTCAGCCTATGGAGATAAACAAGTGAAAATAGCTTTTGCCATATTTCTGGTGAGTTTCCTCCAATATATGGAAATTACAATTTGACATTTATTAAGTAGTTGCTATGGAGTCATGTTGGTTTAAAACAAAATATATTGACAAAAACTGGGCAATTATTTGCATTGTAATTTTAAATTGTAAAAATTATATTAAAATAGTTTTATTTCCAATTAAATATTATGTCATGCAGCTCAGAAACAGGCCCTACAGCCGAACTTGCACATCCCGATCAAGATTCATAAGTTCAGAAGTCATAGGAGCAGAATTAGGCCATTTGGCCCATCGGGTCTACTCTGCCATTTAATCATGGCTGATTTATCTCTCTCTCCTAACCCCATTCTCCTGCCTTCTCCCCCATAACATCTGACACCCGTAGTAATCAAGAATCTATCTATCTCTGCCTTAAAAAATATCCACAGATAGTCTCTACAGCCTTTTATGGCAAAGAATTCCACAGATTCACCACCCTCTGACTAAAGAAATTCCCACATCTCCTTCCTAAGGTAACATCCTTTAATTCTGAGATTGTGGCCTTTGGTCCTAGACTCTCCTACTAGTAGAAGCATCCTCTCCACATCGACTCTATCCAGGCCTTATATTGAACAATGAAATCCTTACCCTGGACACCCAGTTTCTTCTTCTGGTGGATGTTAATAGACAATA
This sequence comes from Leucoraja erinaceus, assembly GCF_028641065.1. Taxonomy (NCBI): domain Eukaryota; kingdom Metazoa; phylum Chordata; class Chondrichthyes; order Rajiformes; family Rajidae; genus Leucoraja; species Leucoraja erinaceus. The sequence continues at coordinate 11,167,891 of NC_073415.1, forward strand.
GGTGCAGGAAAGGCCATTCGGCCCTTCGAGGTGGTGGTTGGTGGTTCAGGCATGTTGGTGGTTGACTTCTCTTGTGCTGCGAGTCAACTTTGATATTGATCCAGGGGATGGTGGGGCCCAGACTGCCCCCATTGTCCAATAAACTGCTGTACCTGCCCTCTCCACAACATGTTCTAACAGAATGTCTCACTTCCTTTTTACAGTTATGTCAAATCGGAAACTTCTCAATCCATGTGGCGCTGAGGAATCTTCGGCCAGCAGGTGAGGGTATCCTGGTAACCCATATCACTGTTTATATCATCGCACCATGACATTTTGAGAAATTAATTCAAATTCCTGGTTAGAAAGGGCATCATAGGTTATGGGAGAAGGGGGAGAATGGTACTGAGAATGCAAAATACATCAATCGTGATTAAATGGTGGAGCAGACTCAATGGGCCGAATGGCTTAATTTTGCTTCTATGTCTTAGGGTCTTATGGACCATGGCTCAAAGAATGGAAATAAAAAAGGTGTTATCATTAACTCTGCAGATAAAAGTTACAAAAGTGGACATGGAAAATCTGAAATGAAAACACAGATTAATTCCATACACTCATCCGGTCTTGCAAGATCCAAGAGGGTTTCAGCTTGATGGTTTATTAGAGCAGGAAGAGATTTTAAGATCAAGAAAAAGAGGCGCCAAATGTGTTTAATTGTCATGTGACAATTGGAGGCACAATATTGCAACAACACAACAAATAATTTTACAATAATCAATAGTACAATAAAATTAGTTAACCATAGTAGTGTAAACAGAAGCATGTTGCTGTAAACGATTATGTTCCTTGACCTTCCCCCCTCCTCAAATCCACTTAGTCGTGTGTGGGGAGTATACAATGCTGTGTACTTTATATACAGAATATACACGCACCTTTCACACGTGTTTGATTTATGCGTTTTTGGAATAACATGCTTCTTTAGTTAGTACAAAAGCCTAATATATGTGCTCGTATCTTTGAAATAACGCTGTCAAATCTATACCTGGCAGCAGAGTTGTGTGGATTTTTGGTTCTACTCCTTTTGTTTTTTGGGCGGGGGGGGGATTGAGAACGACCTCTTTATGACAGTAGGCAGAGGTAGAGCTGTTACCTCACAGCACCAGAGACCTGGGTTCAATGCTGAACGTGGGTGCTGTGTCTATGTGAGCTTTCTCCAGGAGCTCCGGTTTCCTCCCACATCCCTAAGGAGTGCAGGTTTGTAGGTTAATTGGCTTCTGTAAATTGTAAATTGTCAGTAGAGTTGAGGGAATGGATGTGAAATTGGGATAACATAGAACGACTGTATGGCTGGTCGATGGTCGGCGTGGACTTGAAGGGCCTGGTTCCAAAGCGATATCTCTAAACTTATACCTCCAACCCCTAAACGTGTGGTGCTGGCTCGTAGGGCCGAATGGCCTACTCCTGCACCTGTTGTCTAAACATGTGGTGATCAAGGTGCCCTTTAGATCCCAGGACTAGGTCAAACTGATAGATTTATTTACAGTTAGAGTAACGTGCAACTGAAAATGGAAGCAATAAGGTGAACCCCTGTGGGTTAAATTGATGGAGGCACAATTGACATCCTGTTTTATAAAGTGTGATCAAGTTACAAGATATGTGGATGATGCAAGTAGTTAATTTGAGGACCAAAACTATGGGACATGTAGAAGGTGTTGAGAGGAGGTAAGCTGTATGTACTTTAGAGGGTCAGCCTGTCTGTCTTTACTGAGTGCAGTGACTGATGAGCAAGTGCACGCATCCTCCACACCCAACTTTCCTCATGTTACAATTAGTTGGCAGTCTAGAGAAGTTTCTGGACACTGATTATAGTCCAGCATGCACATTGGCGGGGCGGTAGAGTTGCTGCCTCACAGCACCAGAGACCCTGGTTCGATCCTGACCACGGGTGCTGTCCGTGTGGAGTTTGTACGTTCTCCCCGTGACCTGCGTGGGTTTTCTCCGGGTGCTCCGGTTTCCTCTCACACTCCAAAGATGTATGGATATGTAGGTTAATTGGCTTCGGTAAACTTGTAAGTTGCCCCTAGTGTGTCAGGAGTGGATGAGAAAGTGGGATAGCATAGCACTAGCGGAATGGGTGCTCGATTGACGGTAGGGGCTCAGTGGGCCGAATGTCCTCTTCCCATGATTTATCTGTAAACTAAACGAAACAAAACGTCCCCTTCCTCTTGGGGTGAGGAGGTGATGAGACGGGGCCAGCAGGCTGGTGACAAACACCACACACACATCAGTGATACACGGGTCCAAGGTCCTTGCGTGGAAATAAGGTGAACTTTAACCCCTGGCCTTTTTGTAACTTCAGCTGCTGCTCTAAGTAAAGATAATTTGTACATAATTAATCCCTGGCCTGCTCTAGTGTTTCAGAGTCTGATGCCAAGGATTCTGGAGCATTTAACTTATCCAAACAGGCTGAGTATGGTCTTGGAACAGGTGGGCTGTTGACAGCCTGTTAATAACAGGTACCACTCGAGCCTCGCAGTGACTATTGAGGGACCAGGCAGCTTCCAGACCCTTTGGCCCAGTTTAGAGATACAGCACAGCAACAGACCCTTTGGCCCACCGAGTCCACACCAACCAGTGATCCCCGCACACTAACACCACACTAAGGAGAATTTGCAATTTTACCAAGCCAATTAACCTACAATTCTGCACATCTTTGGAGTGTGGGAGGAAACCGTAGCACCTGGAGAAAACCCACACAGGTCACGGGGAGAACGTACAAACTCCGTACAGACAGCACCCGTAGTCAGGATTGAACCCAGATCTCTTGTGCTGTGAGGCAGCAGCTCTACTGCTGTGCCGCCAGTTACAGCTGCTGCCCATAATGTGCGGGGTCCTCCCTTAAAATAGGGAATACTTCCAAAAGAACATATCACCTGGTGTATATCGGCATCATTTAATGTAATGTGCACCCTCTCTCCCGCACTCTCAGATCTGAATGCACTGGGTAAGGCATGCCCAGATTGGCACAGGCACGGGTTGCTTTGCCTTGCTTGTCTCAGCTTGTGGGAGCTTCTGGCTGCCCTGTGCTGTGACTGACAATCCCAGCTATCGTGCTACTTGCAGACTTGCACTGCCTTCAGTCAGAAGGGACCACGCTTGCTGGTGTGTACGGGTGTCAGAGGTTATGGGGAGATGGCAGGAGAATGGGGTTAGAATGTTCCCGATGTTGGGGAAGTCCAGGACAAGGGGTCACAGCTTAAGGATAAGGGGGAAATCCTTTAAAACCGAGATGAGAAGAACTTTTTTCACACTGAGAGTGGGAATCTCTGGAACTCTCTGCCACAGAGGGTAGTTGAGGCCAGTTCATTGGCTATATTTAAGAGGGAGTTAGATTGGCCCTTGTGGCTAAAGGGATCAGGGGGTATGGAGAGAAGGCAGGTACGGGATACTGAGTTGGATGATTCAGCCATGATCATATTGAATGGCGGTGCATGTTCGAAGGGCGGAATGGCCTACTCCTGCACCTAATTTCTATGTTTCTAGAAGGGATAGATCAGCCATGATTCAATGGCAGAGTAGACTTGATGGGCCGAATGGCCTAATTCTGCTCCTATCACTTCTGAACCTTTTCACACAGAACACACACATATATATATATATAGATACACACACACACACACACATATATATATATATATATGACAAGTTATCAGGGGAGGTAGTTGAGGCAGATACTATCACGACATTTAAAACACATTTGGAAATATACATGTTGAGGAATGGTTTAGAAGGATGTGGGCCAAACACAGACAGGTGGGACATCTTGGTCGGCATGGCTAGTTGGTCCGAAGGGCCTGTTTCCGCCCTGTATGGCCATGACCTGATACATCAGATCCATGGCCACTTCACTGCATGTATGCCTCTCTCTCCCACAGCGAGCGTTGTCGACTGGACTGATTCAGTTGACCGTTCTTGTTCTCGGTGACGGGGAGAATCCAGTTGGTTCAACAATGGGGGGGAACTGTGGCCAGTAAATGAGAAGCTAGATAAAGGCAAGACCGAGCCTTGTGCCAAGGTTCTGATACCTTGAGTAGTTGAAGCAGCACAATGATGGAGCACCCCTGGGGTGGTGAGCAAGCCATTGTTTTCCAGGGCAGTGCAGGGTACATCACATCTCCTCTCTCTTCCCCCCTCCCCCCTCCAGGGTCCAAGACTCGCAGGATTCCCTTCCCCACCAAGAACCCTTTCACTTGGCTGTTCCTCGTGGTGTCTTGCCCGAACTACACGTACGAGGTAAGTCTGTGGATGGCCACTGGATGAAAACTGCTGGGCACTCGGAGCTGGGGCTGGTCCATTTGGACAAAAGTAGCGAGACCCGACAACAAGTTGTTATTGTCTGAAATTCATTACCAGAGAGGGCTGGTGCAAAAAATTATAACTTGCAAAATGGGATTAGGTAAATGGGCCACAAGAGACTGCAGGTGTGGGAATCGTGAGCTGAACACAAAGTGCTAGAGAATCACCTGTACCTCAGTTATAAATGGTCAGTCCCTTGTAACTGTGTCCCCTCATTCTCCTGTTGGTAAAACCCATCCTTACACCTGCCCTCAGGGTGCATGTTGACAGCGATTCTGATTGTAACTGAAGATAGACACTGAGGAAAGTGCTGGATTAACCCAATGAGTCAGTATCGCTGCAGAAACAAGATTGGCGAAGGGACCCGACACGAAACATCAAGCATCCTTTTCTCCACAGATGCTGCCTGACCTGCGGAGTTACTCCAGCACTTTGTGTCTATCTTCGGTGTATGTACCAGCATCTGCAGTTCCTCACTACACTGATTGTAACTGTTGTTCTCTCCCTGTGACCACAGGTGGGCTCCTGGATCGGCTTCACCATAATGACGCAGTGTCTCCCAGGTGAGTCCACGCCGCTGGCACAACCTGTGAGAGCGTGTTCCCGCGGGCGATCATTCACAGGGAGCTCGCTGCTCCTTCTTGATAGACTGCCCTTTAAGGCCAATAGCTGTTTCTAAATATTCCAATTAGGGAAGAATAAGTCGTATTACATACAAAAGGCTACAGTAACTCAGCGGGATAGAAGGATGGGTGGCGTTTCGGGTTGAGCCTCCTACAGACCCTTCTACTGAAACGTCACCCATCCCTTCTCTCCAGAGATACTGCCTGACCTGCAGTTTTTTGCGTCTATCTTCAATTTAAACCAGCATCTGCAGTTCCTTCTTATACGTACTAATTTGTGTGCTGGAGTAACTCAGCGGGACAGGCAGCATCTGGAGAGAAGGAATAGGTGACTTTTCGGGTTGAGATTCTTCAGTTTAGTTTAGATACAGCAAGAAAACAGGACCTTCAGCCCACTGAGTCCGCATCGACCAGCGATCCCCACTCATTAACACTACTCTATACACACTAGGAACAATTTTACATTTATACCAAGCCAATTGACTTGCAAACATGCACGTCTTTGGAGTGTGGGAGGAAACCGAAGCACTTGGTGAAAACCCACGCAGTCACGGCGAGAAGGTCAAAGTCAATTTTATTTGTCACATATCCCTGGAGTAAAGCACAGGTGATTGGGATGGAGATGGGCTCTCTGGTGCTGTAAGGCAGTCACAGTGCCGTTCTCTGAGGCTGTGGCTTCAGGCAGCTTGGGCTGTCAGGGGATGCTCAGGCTGTGTCTCTAACAGGTTAAATTTCCTCTCTTGCAGTTGCAATGTTCACGTTGGTTGGGTTCACCCAGATGGCGATCTGGGCAACCAGCAAGCACCGCAGCTACCTGAAGGACTTCCGCGATTACCCGCCTCTCCGCAGGCCGATCGTCCCCTTCATCTTGTAGAAGACTGGCCTCTGTGAGTCTGGGCGGGAGAGGGGCCTTTCTGTGGGCCCCCCCCACACCTCCTCTTCTCTATCTTTCTGCCTGTCCCTTCTGCAGTAAACCCATCACAAGTTTCCCCAGAGTGGTGAAGCCTAGCTGTCGTATGCTGAACTCCCGGCCTTGTGATTGAGCAACCACTGCGGCTGCCCTGCTCTTGCATGCAGTCTGCAGGGGCTGAGAGAGGCAGCCGTTCACAGTCTTAAACCCACTAGTCCTGTTTGGATGCTCAAAGATCTCCCAACATGTTTCATAATTATCAGCCAGGATCTCCTTTATCCTAGAGTGCAAGATTCCCAGTTCCCAGTACCATTGCAAACGTTGCAGCTCACTTTGCCCAAATTTGTGCTAATTCCCTCCCTCCCCTCCCCCCCTCTCCTCTGGGCAGCTGGTGTGTGTGTGTAGTGCTTGACCAGGCTGGGGAGACTGTGGGCAAAGCTCAGTGCTTTTGCCTCTGCTGTTAAACTGATGCTGAGGCCACTGCTTACAACAGACTGGAGACTAACAAGGAGTCTTGGACTCCCTCTCTCCACAGTCCCCAATAACTAACCCACTATACCACTCCAGCTGAGAATAAAATGGAGCAATATCTGTCTTCAAGAAAGCTTGTAGTCCAGTAGAGTAGACCCCTCACCTTCTCCCCACCTGTTCGCATTCATCATTGCTGTGGTGTGTATTTCCTTTGGCCAGGAGACCCGCAAGCTGTGGAAATACCTTCATTCCTGAACCCAAATATAGGCAATGCCAGAGACCCAGGTTCAATCGTGACTCTGGGTGCTGGCTGGGCAGAGTTTGTAGGTACATCCCAGACACGTGGGTGTGTAGGTTAATTGGCCCCAGTGTGTACAGAGCTGATGAGAAAGTGTGATCAGTGGTCATGGTCTGTTTCCATGTGTGTACATCAGTCTGGGTCTATTTGCCATCTTTGTGGGTCCAAAACTGCCTATTGTTAGGGGTAGGTTGGCATCACTGACTAAGGACTTAGCACCCCAAGCTCTGTGGGGCAAACCTGGCATTGCCTGTCAACTCCAGCTCCTGAGATGCAGGAGTAGAACAGGAGCTGGAATGGAAGCACCACCCCTCCCAATCACGTCAGCGTGGACCTGATGGGGAGGTGTCTAACCCACGCTGTACCTGAGACCTTCAAATGGTCCAGACATTGTGCCGTCTCCCTGGATCATTTGAGGTGTTTGGGCGAAGGTGAGCCGTCCGCTGGGGGTTTGCAACAGGTTCAGTTACAGATATGTGAACAGTTCTATCCCATTATTGTCAGTCTGGTGTTCCAGCTCCTGGTCGCTGGTAGACACCTCCCATCCCTCCCCCCCCAGCCCAGTGCTTCTCCACCCCAGACTTTAATTTCTTCTGATAAATCAGTGAGGAGCGGTTTCAGCCCCTCGTACTGGAGCTACTGAACAAAACGACCAAAGGGAGTCCCAGCACTGAATATTGGCAGCCACCACATCCTGCTAAGAAAACACATTTGCACTGATTAGTGTGGGGAGAGAAACAGAATATTGTTACTAGGGAACTTTCCTGGCTTAGTTTAACTGAGGCCCCATGAGAAATTAGTCTTTTGGTTCTTGCACTGGCTAAATTGCTGCTTCTCATAATTTTAAGTCTTATTAGTTCTGATGGTGTGACTAGCTGCTGTGTGTGTTTAATTGCAATGCATTGCGAGGTTTCCGTTACTCCTCCTGATCACTGCTGAATGTTATAGTTGTCTTGTTAATAATTGTATTTGCAGGTTACTGGGGGAAATTGGGCTTACAAAAGACAATTTTAGATTTTGGTGATTTATTGAGTTGCCTGAGTAATGAGGATTAAAGGAACAAATTCCTTCAAACTGCACTGTCAGCAATAATTCTGTTTCTTTGTAAACAATAAACTTCACTTGTCTATCGTGGGTTACTTGCTGCGAGTCTTTTTTTAAATAAATTCTGAATTGTGTTTTGCGACTAACATCCACGGCCAGGTTTCTCTGCCTGTGTCATGAGACTCTTGACAATACCTTTTTTAAATAAACGCAGTTTGTTTCCTGCTATGTAATAATTATGTACGTGAGGAATAGAAGAACGAGGTGTGACCATGCTAGGTTTAGAACATTTTTACTGCTAACAGACAGAATTATGTACAAGAATATCACCCATCTCCACTGCAGACGGGATGTCCTGCCCAGTTCTGGGACAGTGCTGGTTTGTGAGTGCTACCTAGGCTGCCTGCCTCTGTTCCATCATCTTCTTCCTCGTTAGCAGACGTCTCTCTCTCTCGTACTCCTTCAAGCGCATCACGTAACTGCGGCAAAAAAACAAGGTTAGACCTGGCGGAAAGATTCAGCAGGGAAGCGGGTGGTTCCGCCCACTGAGTCCACGTGACCATCGTTCACAGTAGTTCCACACTATCACATTTTCCCACACACCCCACAACATTTACAGAGGCCAATTAGTCTACAAACCCGCACATTTTTGGATGTGGTGCACCTAGAGGAAACCTATATGGTCAGGGGGAGAACGTGCAAACGCCACACAAACAACACTCAAGGTCAAATAACAGAGGGCATAGCTTTAAGGTGAAAGAAACAAAGGAGACGTGAATGGCAAGTTTTTCTGTACAGGGGGTTGAGACTGCGTGAAATGCGCTGGCAGGATTGGTGGAAGCAGACACTTGGATGGGCGGATGGATGTGGAGTGATCTGGATTGTGTGCAGGCAGTTAAAAGTTCTTGATTGGTAAGGGTGTTGAAGGTTATGGGGAGATGGGGGCAGTTCAGCCATGATTTAATGGCAGAGTAGACTTGATGGGCCGAATGGACCAATTCTGCTCCTATGACTGATGCAGAATACTTCCACAGCTGTATTTCTGGTCTGCAGACTTAATGCTTTCTCGGTTTCAAACCCTGTACCTTCCCTTCTCACCATTGACCATCAGAGCGGGCGACTGTGGCTTAGTCCAGCTGATGGTGCAAACTGTCCCACAGTTCCCTCTATGGCTCAACCCAGAACGTCAACTTCCACTCTCTGCCTCCACAGACGCTCCTTGAACGTTCTTCCAACGTTCTGTTTTGCTTCCCACAGCTCCCCCGTGGCCCAGAGTACAAACTTCTAAACAAATTACAGATCAGCTCTTCCACCATGGAGGGTGGAGCAGTGGCCTCAACAAACGCTGGGCTCATCAGGGGCAGGGGAGGGGGTCAATCCTTCAGTGAACAGGCAGGAGACCAGAGCTGGCTCTCTCCAGATACCCATGGATAATCACTGACCATTGATATTAGATAACAGAAAATGCTGGAAGCACTCAGCAGGTCGGGTAGCATCTATGGAGAGAGAAGCAAGGACACAGAGCAAGAATGTGGCGATTCTTTTTGTGCTCTTCCCAGAGAAGGATGTACTATCACCTGACACAATCACTCTACTCTTAAATCTCTGTTGCATCTGTGAATCAATCACTATTCCCAAATGCTCCCTTAACGGTCCTTCTATAATCTAGGGTATTGTCCGATTCACCTCTAGCCCACTGCAAACATTGTCTGCGGAACTGATGCGCTACAATGCTGAGAACTATATTCTGCATTCTGTATCCTCCACCTATTATATTTGAGTTTGACCTGATTGTCTAAGGCCTAATGCATAGTGACTCTGCCACTGAACTGTACACAACAATGAATTTGACAAATAAAGTACCATTGTAAATACGTATAGCATTATCTGATCCAAACGAACAACATGCAAAACAAAGCATTTAACTGTACCTCAGTACACATGACTGTACACATACGGGAAGCCTTTGTCGCTAGGGTGGGCGGTGACGTTGGGGAATTAAACCAAAGGAGTGGGTCGGTCGGTTAACGGAACACATGATACAACAGTGATACTTACTCCTCGTGTTCACACTGGTCCCAATCGTGACGCTCGTGTTTACACTCCAGGAAGTTGGGCCACATGTCCCTCTTGCACTTCAGAAACTTGATCAGGTGGTGGGCACAGTAATCCCGCTGGCTCAGGGGCAGCTGGGCATCATTCATCTCATCTTGGGTTGCAATCATCTCTGAGACAGACACAGCCACAAGTCAGTACCATGCAGGGAATTCAACCAACATCTTACCAATAAGACAGCGTTAACTTCACAAGAGCACTACACTGATATTTTTACAATCAATCAGTTTTATTCGTCACTTGCACATAAAGTGCAAGTGAAATGAATTTGCCAGCAGCGGTACAATGAAAAAAACACACAAAAACACAATAAAAATTTAACACAAACATTCATCACTGGTGGTGGAAGGCACAAAATTTGGCCAGTCCTCCTCCATTTTCCCCGTGGTCAGGACCTCAACCCTAGATTCATTTAAGAAACATGGGCTTCATAGACAGGGCCAGTATTTAATTATCTGCCCCTAATTCCTGTCAAGAAGTGAGGATGTTCAAAGTGCTGGAGTAGCTCAGCAGGTCAGACAGCATCTGGAGAACATGGACAGGTGACATTTGAATGTTTTTGTGACCCCATGTTTTCACCTCTTGGTGCTCCAGATATGGTGGTCAGTAGATTCATTGGTCATTGTAAATTGTGCTTGCTGTGTCGCTGAGTGGTAGAATCAGGAGCAAGTTGACAAAAACACGGGGAGATTAATGTCTGATTTATGTAAATAGGTGGTTTGCGGTCAGCGTGGACACTGTCGGCCGAAGGGCCTGTATCTGGATGGGCCTATGACAAGATATATGGCTCACTCCTGCTTTTACCTGTGGTCTTAATTATAGCTGCATCCTGCTAATATTTTGCCAGTAGTACAACTTTGGGTAATACTGGGCTATAACCCAGGTGACTATTTGTGTGCTAGCCACAAAAGCAGATCCACAAACACATATTACAACCCCTCCACACTCTTAAATATGTACTATAATACACTGTATGGGTCGATTGTAATCATGTATTATCTTTCTATTGATCGGTTAGCATACAATAAACTAAACTCAAATTGAACTGTGCACTGTCTGATCCCATCGGTTAGCAAGTAGCAGAATTTTAGAAATATTCACATAATAAAAATGAACAGCTTAAAGCAACACAACCCAGCCCCCACCCCCACACAGACACACCCTGTTCCCCATCCATTCCCCAAATACACCTCCCCCCTCACTACATTACTCCTCTCTCTCTTCACCTTCCCCCCTCATCATAGAAACATAGACAATAGGTGCAGGAGTAGAGGCCATTCGGCCCTTCGAGCCTGCACCGCCATTCAATATGATCACGGCTGATCATCCAACTCAGTATCCCGTACCTGCCTTCTCTCCATACCCCCTGATCCCTTTAGCCACAAGGGCCACATCTAACTCCCTCTTAAATATAGCCAATGAACCACAGTTAACCTCAACTACCTTCTGTGGCGGAGAATTCCACAGATTCACCACTCTCTGTGTGTACCCACAACACTCCTTCCACTCAACCTTCAACCTCCATCCCCCTTGCTTTCTTGGTCCTCCAAAATATTCCAAATGGAATTTAAACTGGATGTGGTGGAGGGAGGACTTAAGCCAGAAAGGGGGGGGTTTGGAAGAAAGAGCTACCTTAAATGTAGTTGTATCTGGTTGGGTAACTATGGTGAAGATTATTCCATGCTTTAGTTGTGCGGGGAAAGAACGAATTCACCTCCACCTCTCTCCCCCCCTCCATCCTCCCTCCCCTAAACCAACCTCCCCTCCACCTACCCATTCCCTCCATCCTCCCTCCTAAACCTCCAACCTCCCCTCCTCCTCCTCAACCCTACCCTTCCTCCACGGCCTTCCATCACAGTTATGTGATGGATGTTTATGTTAAATGTAATTATGTTGTGTCTTGAGTCTATTTGTGTGTAATGTATGGCTGCAGAAACGGCATTTCGTTTGGACCTCAAGGGGTCCAAATGAAAATTAAATTGACTCTTGACTCTCCCCCCCCCCCCATTCCTTCCCTCCCCCTAAACCAAAGATTATAGAGGAGCTAGTAAGTCGTATCTTTGCCCTAAACCTCCACCCTCTCCCCCTCCCCCACCGGGCGGTCCCCGGTCCCCGGTCCCCGGGTCTCACCGCGCGGCTGCCGCTCGGGGAAGCCCAGGTCGGGCGGGAAGGTGGGGATGTTCCCGGGCTCGGGCTCCAGCTCCGGCTCCAACACGTATCTCCGCACCAGGTGAGCGCCCATGGCGGCCGCAGGCTCAGGGTCACCCGTCCGTCCGCCTGGGCCCGGCCCGACAACAACCCGGATGTCAACCAGCACTTCCGGGGCGACGCTGCGGGGCATCCAGCCCAGTGACGTCACGTGCGGGGCATCCAGCCCAGTGACGTCACGTGCGGGGCATCCAGCCCAGTGACGTCACGTGCGGGGCAAGCAGTCCAGTGACGTCACGTGCGGGGCGGAAGTGGCCGAGTGGGAGCTCTGCGCCTGCGCCCCTAGGGCCCTGCTACATTGCCATGGGCAAAGATTATAGAGGATCTTTGGCCATGGGATTGGTTGGCAATGGAGGAGGTCTATGGTCTATGGTTCATTGATCAATGGACCAAAGGTTGAATGATTCGATGTTTAATGGTTCAGTGTTTCAATGTTACCAATGGTTCAAAGGTTCAAAGATCAATAATTCATCAGTCAATGATTCAATGGTGAAATAAGCAAAGGCCAATGGTCAATGGTTCAGAGGTTCTCGATGGTCAATGGATCAATGGTCAATAATTCATCAGTTAATGTTTCAATGGTTCAAATTAACAATGGTAAATGTGTCATTGGTCAATAATTCAAAGATCACTGATTTGATGGTTCAAATGTCAATGGTTCAATGATCAACGGTTCATTAGTTAATGATCAATGGTTAATAGTCAATGGTCAGCCATGATTGAATGGCAGAGCAGACTTGATGGGCCAAATGGCCGAAGCCTACTATTCCTTTGGTTCAATGGTAAATGTGTTAATGGTTCATTGGTTCAATGGTCAAAGCTTAATGGTCAAATGACCAATAGTAAATGGTTTGATGGTGCTTTATTGTCACCTATACTGAGGTACAGTGATATTCATCTTTTGTATTCAGTTCAGTCCAAGTGTCATCATGCATAAGCGCTGAGATACATCTTAGATAAGCATCTAAGACAGTAAAGGCTGTGCAGCGATATAGTTACTGCCTTATAGCACCAGATACCCGTGTTCAATCCTGATTACGGGTGCTGTGTGTATGGAGTTTGTACGTTCTCCCTGTGACTGCGTGGGTTTTCTCTGGGTGCTCCGATTTCCTCCCACATTCCACAGATGTACATGTTTGTAGGTTAATTGGCTTTGGTAAAAATTGTAAATTGTCCTAGTGTGTGTTGGATGGTGCCAATGTGGGTGGGGGGGAAATCGCTGGTTGGCGCGGACTTGGTGTGCCGAAGTGCCTGTTTCAACACTGTATCTCTAAAGTCTAAATGTCCAAGTGTATAGTAGTACTACACTGAGCCTGTATGCGGAGTTGCCAAATTTGGCGTCATTTTCAAGTCCCAGTTGTTGTAAGTGTAGAGTTCTTAACATGAAGACCCGTTGACCTGGCAGCATTGCTGGGTCAACCTGGCCAAGCGTAGTTGTAGAGTCCTCCACCACTGCTCCGTCCTGTTGCAGGTTCCGTCTTGTCCGCCAGCTGGACTCTTGGAACAGCGCACGTTCCAGCCAAGCCCCAGGCTGCTGAAGGCCTCCAGTGGCCCATTCCACCATCGAGGCATTGTACTGCCTCCCGCAGCTGGTCTGCTGACCAGCCCTCTGACACCCCTCCACGAGGTGAACGGGCAGGGCGAGCTCCTAGCTCCGCAGCCAGCGAGCCAGGCTTGGCCAGCATCCTTACTGAGGTGCCTTTGTCCCTCTCCCATCTCACCCATGGATTGAGGAGTCTGTTCCCAGCACCGTCCTCACCGTCGTACCCCTACCCCCACCTTTCATGGAGCATAGAAGTACAGCACCGGAACAGGCCCTTCGGCCCACTATATCTCTGTTGAACATGATGCCGAGACCATCTCCTATCTGCCTGCATATAATGCATGTCCCTCCATTCCCTGTATATCCATGTGCCTATCCAGAAGTCTCTTAAACACTGCTATTATCTCTGGCTCCACCTCCATCCCTGGCAGTGTGTTCCACAGCTCCACCACACTCTACGTAAGAATCCTACCACAACCAGAGAGCAGTGCTGGACAACTACCTCTTTTATGACCTTCGGAGTATGCTTGATTGGACTTTGCTGGCTTTACCTTGCACTGAACATTATTCCTTTATCATGTATCTGTACACTGTGAATGGCTCGATTGTAATCAAGTATTGTCTTTCTGCCTGGAGAGCGCACAACAAAAGCTGTTCACGGTACCTCGGTACATGTGACAGTAAACTAAACTAAACTAAACCTTGCTCCACACATCACCTTGAAACTTAGTAGAAAAGAATGAGTTCTGAGCGAGTAGGAAGAGTAAGGTGACGTGCCTCAATGACTACTAACATCCGTGGTGATGAGAGGTTGGTTATGGCGCATATCAACTCCTACCTCAGCAAGAACCTGAGCCCACTACAATAGCACAGCACATATTCTGCTGCTGCAAGTAAGTATTTCATTGTTCTATCTGGGACATTATGACAATAAAGCACTCTTGACTAGATCAACAAGGATTCAATCTTGCTGGCTCTCCACTCCACTTCAGCCTGGTAATTTTAGTTCATGGCTTCAGACTCAGTCTGAAGACTGGTTCCGAATTGAAACGTCACCTATCCATGTTCTCCACAGATGCTGCCTGACCTGCTGAGTTACTCCAGCACTCTGTGAAACGTCACCTATCCATGTTCTCCACAGATGCTGCCTGACCCGCTGAGTTACTCCAGCACTCTGTGAAACGTCACCTGTCCATGTTCTCCACAGATGCTGCCTGACCCGCTGAGTTACTTCAGCATTCTGTGTCCTACCACAACCAGCATCTGCAGTTCCTCATTTCTCCATGGTGATGATGTTACGCAGTTGTTGGAGAAGCAACCAGCAGAGGGGGGTGTTGTGCAGAATTCCAGACACAAGGCTTAAAGTGTTCAAGGAGGAACTGCAGATGCTGGAAAATCATAGGTACACGAAGGAAATAGGCAACGTTTTGGGCCGAAACCCTTCTTCAGACTGTTTAGTTAGAGTTGTGTTCAATTGATTGGGTGTGTTACCCGATCAGTCACAGTAATCCAGACAAGGGCTGAGATCTGTGTGGGAAGGAACTGCAGATGCTGGTTTACACCAAAGATAAACACAAAATGCTGGAGTAACTCAGCATCGTTGTCTGAAGATGTGTCTCCACCCTTACAGAAATCAGCTCACCCTTCAGGTAAACACCCAAACACCGTCATACATGAGCGTTAATGCAGTGGATAAAAATAGAAACTAATGAAAGGTTATTCCATACTATGTCAAGATACTTTGCCAGAGGGTCAGACTGTTTGATTTCCACCCTTTCTGATTATTGAGGTCAATTTTTTGCACGGCAGCAGAGCAGAAGCTGGGGGGGGGAGATTGCAACCTTCACGTGATCTGCCCTGTTTCAACAAATGTAATCAACCTGGCGTGCACAATCAAATAAGATGAAATAAAAAAAGGTGTCCTACAACTTTAGGCTGTGCATGCCATACGCAAGAAGGAGAGGCAGAAGCTGGAAGCAGGTAAAACACCCGGTGATCTTGTAATCTCCCGCAAGTTGTCCTGAGGTTTAAATGTACCAGCCGTCATTAATTATTGAAAGGATTCCCAGAAGCATCCTGATGATGCAAACGGGACAATCAGATAAATGGCATGAACTTTCCCTGCACAACGGCCTGCAAACCACAGTAAACACAAAGAACTGCAGATGCTGGTTTACAAAAAAAGACACAGAGTGCTGGAGTAACTCAGCAAGCCAAGCTGCATCTCTGAAGAACATGGACATGTGATGTTTTGGATCGAGACACTTCTTCAGACTAATTGTGGGGGGAGGTTATGAGAATAATTTGTAATGTGTCCGTCACTCAAGCCTACTGACAATACTGCTATAAATTGCTGAAAATGACTGAATGCACATAATTTAATTTCAACATTAATTACCCTGGTTTTACTGGGAGAAGTTGCCGAGGTTTCTCTTCACTTTGCCCTGCAAATAGATCTTTGTATTTACTTCAGTCTTATTTACTTATTTACTTAAATCAGATGCCCTGGACATTTTATGACTGTTTTTTTTACTTGTATTTAAAAGTGGCTTTTTTTACCTGCACTTATTTAAACTATTCGTACTGTTTTTATCATAAACTGGATTGTTTTTTATTTATGCGTGAAATGTTGAAGTTTTTATGTGCGATGCTCCGGTATTCCCTGGGAAACATCTTCTCATTTTGCACTGTACAATTGTTGCTTTGCATGATGACAATAAAAGGATGATAATGATAATGATAAGAAGGGTCTTGACCCGAAACATCACCCATTCCAGAGATGCTGCCTGTCCCGCTGACTTACTCCAGCTTTGTGTGTCTATCTTCGGTGTAAACCAGCATCTGCAGTTCCTTCCTACATTACGTATCTTTCAGTCTAAAGAAGGGTTCTGACCTGAAACATTACCCATCTTTTTTCTCCAGACCTTAGGCCCACGCAATCAAGTAATCACCGTCTGCTTTGATCTGTCCTTTTCACACCTTACCCCTCCATATCTCTATTCCCTTTCCCCCGACTCTCAGTCTGCAGAAGGGTTTCGACCCAAAACGTCACCCATTCCTTCTCTCCAGAGGTGCTGCCTGTCCTGCTGAGTTACTCCAGCTTTTTGTGTCTTTCCACTAATGATGGAATTTCAAAGAGGAAGAAAAGGTCCTGCTCAGAACCCCAGCTCAATATTTAATCTTCAATCAGCTTCAGAAAATAATGTCGGCATTTATGAGAACATGCTGTGCAGATATGAATGGCCTAATTTTCTTTATTTTGGCTCACGTGTCTGAATAATTCATCATGTTATCTTTCCAACAGAGTTGTGGGGTTACCCAGCCCAAGTTGTCCATTGTCCTTCATGGGGCAAGTGGAGGTCCCGACAATAATGCCCAAAATTAATTGGATATCAATCCAAAAAAGTGGTTAGCAATCTTTATGGCATTGATAATGGTCCAATATATAAAAAAAGGTCGTAAAGGACCTGCTTCATGACAGAATACTTGAATCTCTTTGTATAGAAGGTTTGTATAATGTACAATTGTTCTGTTTGAGTTGAGGTCCATCCATGTACATGGGTTGCTTCTGCCTAGTCCCCCCGCTCAACGTTGAGTGGTCAGAGGTTAGCCAGTGACCCCGGCCTCATGCCTCTCACACAAAGAAAGCCTCCCTGTTCTCCAGACTCTGCCTCTGGCGCAGGATGTGAAGCATCTTCTCCACGTCATGCTGCTCCTTTCCCTGCTCGCTGGTGACATTGTTGGACTGGTTGGTGTTGAGGTCTCCATCCGTGTGTTCTACCACCACCACTGGCCCGGCCTCCACGCTGCTGGTCACCACCGGCCTGGCCTCCATGTGGCCCGCCACCACCACCGGCCCGGCCTCCATGTGGCCCGCTACCACCACCGGCCCGGCCTCCACGCCGCCCATCGCCGCCGCCTGGCGGTAATCCTGCTGCCGCTCTGTTTCCAGGCTCCCCGCCCGCTCTCCAGCCCCACTTGCTGCAGACATGTGTGGCGATGGCTCTGTTTCAAGACTCCCCTGTGAGTCACGGTTTGACAGGGCGGTGCGCTCTGTTTCAAGGTTTTCCTGCAGGCCATGATTTGGTGGCACGGTGCGTTCTGTTTCCAGGCTCCCCTGTGGGTGGTGATTTGGTGATGCGGTGCGCTCGGTTTCGAGGTCCCCCGGCAGGCTGTGCCCACCGTCAGGAGTTACCGGCCCCACGGCAGGATCGATGCTCTCCGCCCTCCGCCGTTCCTGCAGCTTGGACACCAGCCGTGCCGCGCCCACCGTCAGTTCAAAGCGCTTGTGTTTGACGCCGGTCCGCCGCAGGGTGCCGCTGCCTTCTGGCGAGGTGCTGCGGCTGGAGCTGCTGGTCTTGGCCCTCGTGTCCGTGCCGCACGGCACCATGTCCACTCCCACCGTCTCCGGGCACTCCACCGTCGCGGGCATGTTGGCCGTGATGATGGGCAGAGCAGACGGCCTGGGGATGACCGCACGGGTCTTGGCCAGACCGTAGCGCTGGTACTTGCCCGGCTGCCGGTTAAAGGTACATCGCGGTGAGGAGTCGGTGCCGCCAGTACCGCCACCACCATCACACTCCGAGTCCTGTCCGTCCAATGATCGAGCATCATCCGCCACACCTGAAACACAAGGACGGGTAGCTCAGTTTAGTTTATTATCACGTGGAGCGAGGTACAGTGAAAAGCTTTTGTTGCACGCTATCCAGTCAGCGGAAAGACAATACATGATTACAATCGAGCCGTCCACAGTGTACTGATACAGGATAAGGGGAATACATTTTAGTGCAAAGTGAAGTCCGATTAAAGATAGTCTGAGAGTCTCCAATGAGGTGGATGGGAAGTCAGGACCACTCTCTAGTCAGTGATAGGAAGATTCAGTTGCCTGATAACAGCTGGGAAGAAACTGTCCCTGAATCTGGAGGTGTGCGTTTTCACACTTCTGTACTTCTTGTAGAGGGGAGAAGAGGGAGTGACCGGGGTGAGATGGTCCATGATTATGCTGGTTGGAGGTTAGAGGAAGAAGGCAGGAGAATGTAGTTGAGAGAAAAAAATAAATCATCCATGATTGAATGTTGGAGCAGACTTGATGGGCCGAATGGCCTAATTCTGCTCCTAATGTTCTTATGGACATGATTGTTTTCAGATATTGGGGATAAACCAAAGACATTCTTGAATTGAAGGTAACCTTCAGATACTAATCCAGCACCTCCAGGTTTTCCAGCATAACCTTAGTCTTTGATGTCAGAGTCTGTTTTCCTACATCACGGAAACAGGCCCTTCAGCCCATCGAGTCCCCACCGACCAGCGATTCCCGCCCATCCTGCACACACTAGGGACATTTTTTACATTTATGCCAAGCCAGTTAACCTACAAACCTGGATGTCTTTGGAGTGTGGGGGGAAGATCTCAGAGAAAACCCACGCAGTCGTGGGAAGAACATACAAGCTCCGTACAGACAGCGCCCGTAGTCAGGATGGAACCCGGGTCTGTCTGTGAGGCAATAACTCTATCTCTGCGCCACTGTGCTGTTGTTCTCATCTCTGTGACTAAACCCTACACATCCAGCAGAATTTCTACATGGTATTCATCCCCATTCCAGTTGCAGCCACTCTGCCACCCACCTTAGCGCGTGCAGAGGAGGTGGATTAATTGCTTGTAACCGTGCTACATTTTTAGTCCCCACATTGCAATCAAGTATGTGTGTTGTCTTCCCGCTGACTGGATAGCCGGCAACAAAAGCTTTTCACTGTACGCCAGTACACGTGACAATAAACTAAACTATGTAAACTGCAGGCCAGGTTACTTACATGCCACGTCACCGCTGTCAGAACTAACCCTACGCTGGTCCAGTGTGTCATCAAGGGCTTCGTTTGATGACGATTTGTCTGACACGTATCCTTCACTCGAATGCCGCTTCAGAACCAGGCTCTGCAGTAAAAGAGACACAAGTCAACGTGTGGGACACAGTCTGTTTTCTCACTGAAACCCCCGTACACACATTCCCCATGTTTCTAGAGTTTAGTTTAAAGAGACAGAGCGGAAATAAGCCCTTCGGCCCACCGAGTCGGCGGTGACCAGCGATCCGGCGCGCGCACTAACACACACACACACACACACACACACACACACACACACACACACACACACACACACACACACACACACACACACACACACACACACACACACACACACACACACACACACACACACACACACACACACACACACACACACACACACACACACACACACACACACACACACACACACACACACACACACACACACATTTTGCATTATACACCAAGCCAATTAACCTTGGTTAATTTGGAGTGTGGGAGGAAACCGAAGATCTCAGAGAGAACCCATGCGGGTCACAGGGAGAATGTACAAACTCCGTACAGACAGCACCCCGACTCTCAGTCTGAAGATGGGTCTCAACCCGAAACGTCACCCATTGCTTCTCTGCAGAGATGCTGCCTGTCCCGCTGAGTTACTCCAGCATTCTGTGTCTATCTTCTAAACTAAAACTAAAACACAAGTTTGTACCTCTGAGGATTGGCTCCTGCCTTTTGCCGAGCTCAGGGGCTCGCCTGCCCTGTTCACGCCCGGCTCTGTTGGGGAATTCCTCGTTGCAGGAGTCCAAGAGCTGGGACCTTGTTTGAGCTCAAACATGTGATTGGACTGCATGATGAGGAAGTCCACCACCTGGGCCTGATATCCTGAGTTCACCAGGGATGTCATTGAAACAGCATCGTCCTGAGCTTGAGGCCTGATGAGCGTGGGGCCAAAGATTATTCCCAGGTTATTCGATGACATTTTGTTTTCTTCACATCGTTCCGCCACTCTGTCAAAGAAGAGAGATTTACTTTGCAGCTATAAAGATTCACATGCCCTTCATTGCCACCCTGAGCTGCAACAAAGGCAAGGTTTTACTCTTCATGGATGTCTCTACACACATCAAAGCTAAGCCCATAGATGCTGCCCAAACAATAACACAGTTTTAACCCTGAGCCCCATGCACAACAAATCTTTCACATATTAGCAAGGCCGTATTTATCACCTCAACCTCATCTGACATTTGTCGCATACTGTCAGGTTGAATATTTGTGTAGTTAGCACAGGTTATTCTTGCGATTGAGGGAGTACAGCGTAGGTTCACCAAGTTAATTCCCGGCATGGTGGGACTGACATACGATGAAAGAATGCGTCGACTGGGCTTATATTCACTGGAATTTAGAAGGATGAGAGGGAATCTTATAGAAACATATACCATTCTTCAGGGATTGGACAGGCTAGATGCAGGAAAAATGTTCCCCATGTTGGGGGAGTCCAGAACCAGGGGTCACAGTTTAAGAATAATGGGTCGGCCATTTAGGACTGAGATGAGGAAAAATGTTTTCACCTAGAGAGTTGTGAATCTGTGGAATTATCTGCTACAGAAGGCAGTGGAGGCCAATTCACTGGATGTTTTCAAGAGAGAGTTAGATTTAGCTCTTAGAGCTAACGGAATCAAGTGATATGGGGAGATAGCAGGGATAGGTTACTGATTTTACCTGATCAGCTCGAAGGGCCGAATGGCCTCTACTCCTGCACCTATTTTCTGTTTCTGTTATGGTGGCACTCCTGCACCTATTTTCTGTTTCTGTTATGGTGGCAGCTTCCCCTCTCCCATCGGGCGAAAGGTACAGAAGTGTGAAAACACACACCTCCAGATTCAGGGACAGTTTCTTCCCGGCTGTTATCAGACAACTGAACCATCTTACCACAACCAGAGAGCAGTGCTGAACTACTATCTACCTCATTGGTGACCCTCAGACTATCCTAGATCGGACTTTACTGGCTTTACCTTGCACTAAACGTTATTCCCTTATCATGTATCTCTACACTGTAAATGGCTCGATTGTAATCATGTATTGTCTTTCTGCTGACTGGTTAGCACGCAACAAAAGCTTGGTACACGTGACAATAAACTAAACTGATCTAAACTGAAAGAAATTACTGAATTACGAATTTGCCATTGTGCCGCTGGAATAATCTGCATCTGATTTTTTTTCACTCCATTCATACTAACAATTTTCAGTCTGAAGAAGGGTCTCGGCCCGAAACGTCACCCATTCCTTCTCTCCAGAGATGCTGCCTGTCCCGCTGAGTTACTCCAGCATTTTGTGTCTACCTTCAGTTTAAACCAGCATCTGTAGTTCCCTCCTATCATTCCATACTTGTGGAGATGTACATCAGGGTTAGGCCTACCTGTGGAGATGCCTTATGATGTGCTCCAGAGTGTTGTAGTGGGAAGCTGGAAGGTTGTGCAACAAGGTCTTGGCCTGCTGCACCAGTTGTGATACTTTGTCAGTGGCCACTGGTATTCCCTTGGACTGACTGTCCTTCAGCTCATCACAGGCCTGTTGCAACTCTTTGGCAAACTTCATAAAGTCATCGTAGAGTCTGAAGAGCACAATTGGCTCAGGAAGCTTTAAGAAATAAAAAATAGAAAAGCATATTCAAAACCATAAGAGGAGAAGTGAAAGATTGCATGGTGCTGCCCACCCACAAGGAATGAAATCAGTAGTGCAGTTATTTGACTAAATGTAATGTGAAGACCAAAAGTGATAGGAGCAGAATTACGTCATTCGGCCCATCAAGTCTCCTCCACCATTCAATCATGGCTGATCTATCTCTCCCTCCTAAACCCATTATCCTGCCTTCTCCCCATAACCCCTGACACCCACACTAATCAAGAATCTATTGCTGTTCTGGGTCCAGACTGTCAGTAAATAACCAGTTGCAGCAGTTAGAAAATGATCATTGTGTATCCTGATCCCAATCCTGCACTTTTCATGGCAGTGTTTGTAAAGCAGACACCACCGCTGCCCCCCTCCTCCCCTCACAACAGTTTAGAAACTGGGGAGTCAAATGATACTGAAATCAGTTGATAGGTAAAATATGCTGGTGTAACTCAGCGGGTCAGGCAGCACCTCTGGAGAAAGTAGAAAGATGATATTTCGGGTCGGAACCCTTCAGACTTATTGTAGTAGAGGAGGGGGGGGGGGGGGGGAAACGGGAAGCAAAATAAAAAAAATAGGGCAAATCAAGGATCACCTCAGTCTGAAGAAGGGTCTCAACCCAAAACGTCACCTATTCCTTCACTCCATAGATGCTGCCTCACCCGCTGAGTTTCTCCAGCATTTCTGTCTACCTTCCATTTTCCCAGCATCTGCAGTTCTTTCTTAAACCTTAGGCAAGGAGGTTCCCCGATAGGCTGATTGTTGGCAAGAGACAATTTCTTTATGATATTAATAGGGTGGCATGGTGGTGCAGCGATAGAATTACTGCTTTGCAGCACTTGCAGCGCCAGAGACCCGGATTTGATCCTGACTACGGGTGCTGTCTGTACGGAGTTTGTACATTCTCCCTTTTATCATATTTCCTTGAGTGATTCACACTTTCCTCGACATATGTAGATCTAATTAACTGCGATCACTGATTGTGCATGGCTGGGTCATTGTATCACCAATTACAACAGCAACATGGACTACATTGACAAGAAGTGGGACATGTATGGTCACACTATATCCCCCATCTTACAACTAGAACATCAATGAGCTGGTCCACCCCAGCAGAAAGGCTGTCAGAACCTACGCAGCGCACACAGGTCAGTGAATTATTGTGGCCACGGGGTGTGACTAGAATTAAGTATCAAACCTTGTTGGTGAAGGAGCGGACTGGAAGTCCAGAAGTGGTGTGCAGTCCTGCAACTCACCTCTCGAAGGTAGAGGGTTAAGAGGTTTGTGATGTCATGAGGCGAGTTCTCAGACATGTCGGTGAGGTCCCGGCCATTTTCAAAGGACTGCCGCAGTTTGGCGATACGGATCTTTGAACCATTCATCCGATAGATTCCCTGAAATGTCAACAACAAGTGGTAGAAATTATTGGGGAAAAAAAAATTTAAACCCATCTCTGAACTAAACAATCAAAAAAAACCTAAACAAAACAAACTTCAGGGACCGACCTGTACACTCAGAGCCCGTCGTTCGATTTCAGCCGTGCAGTTTCGGACGATGAAGGGCACCTCATCAGCTGTCTCTCTCGGTGCATGGGCAAAGTCAACTCCAAAGAGAGCGATCCTAGTCTGAAGCTTGCGGTGGCCACACAAGATGGCAATGGACTCCAGGCATTTTCTATGACAGGCCAGGTAGCACTGCGGAGCGGAAACAACCGGGAGGAATCCTTAATCTATTTTTAATTATTATTATTTTTATTTTTTAATTAATATTTTTATTAGAAGCAGTGTACAAAAGTATAAACCTCGGCATATGACATAATACATTTATTGTACAGTTTTAATTTTAACAAAGATGAAATAGAAAAAGAGAGAAAGAAAGTGAATGTGTACGAATAGAACCCCTAAACTACCAAATTAGTGTAATTGGAATCGTTAATCTAAACGATAAATTACCATCAGGTCTTATTTAGGATTAAGGGTGTTCCAAGATTGGACAAATCCTCAAAGAATGCCATTCAACTTGAAGTGGGTGGTGTGCGTTTTATTGTCACGTGGCCCAGATAGAACAATTAAATTCTTCTCTGGTGCTTTTTATTGGTATGACTGTACGGCAAATCAAATTCCTCGTATGTTGCAAAACATATTTGGCTAATAAATGACTATTATGATTAAGATCTGCTTGGACCTTGTATTTTGTGCTCCATTTCTCACCTCCTCACACTCAGCGCCATTCACCACAATAAGGCTGTCACACTCTCGGCATTTGGTTGGGGCTCGGAGCTTCCGAAATCGGTGTGTCTGTGCTGCTTTCGATAACAAAATATTTTTGAAGGTTGCTGGTGTTCTCAACGTCTCGTTCAAGTCGGCCAGATCTGAAAATAGATTTTTGAGAAAGTTGATTCTAGATTTTCTCTTATCATTCTAGAAGTCGTCTCCCATCATTTCTCTTTATTCCACATTTTCTTTTGTATTTTGTAGCCCTATAGTTGCATTTCTCTTCTCATGACCATCATCTCTGCTCTCCATTTCCATTTCCCCTGCATGTCATTCCTCTTTCCTTTACGGTTCTCTATCTTGTCTATTTCAGAATCACACAGCGTGGAAACAGGTCCTTCGGCCCAACTCGCCCACACCGGCCAACATGTCCCAGCTACACTAGTCCCACCTGCCCGCGTTTGGTCCATATCCCTCTAAACCTGTCCTATCCATGTATCTGTCTAATGGTTTCTTAAACATTGCAATAGTCCCTGCCTCAACTACTTCCTCTGGCAGCTTGTTCCATACACCCACCACCCTCTGTGTAAAAAAGTTACCCCTTCGATTCCTATTAAATCTTTTCCCCCCCTCACCTTAAACCTATGGGCTCTGGTCCTCGATTCCCCTGCTCTGGGCAAGAGAGTCCGTGCATCTACCCAATCTATTCCTCTCATGATTTTACACTTCTCTATAAGATCACCCCTCATCTCCCTGTGCACCAAATAGAATCCTTGCCTACTTTCCCTATAGCTCAGACCCTCGAGTTCTGGCACCATCCTCGTAAATCCTCTCTGCACCCTTTCCAGCTTGACAACATTTTTCCTATAACACGGTGCCCAGAACTGAACACAATACTCTAAATGCTGCCCCACCAACGTCTTATATAACTGCAACATGACCTCCCAACTTCTATACAAATCTTTATTTAGACTACATATTTATGCATTAGAGGGATGTCCCATCCCAATGTAATTTCCTAACTAGATTTAAGCCTGTGCAACATACCATTATCTTGCAGCTGGTTCCCATCTCTCTCTTCAAAATCGTCTGGCGACATCCCTGACATTGTGGCCTTTTGTAATTTTCTCCCAAAATTAGCTGAAAACACAAAATATTAAGCATTAAAATCCTTATTTTTCATGTTTTCCCATTCCCACGAGCTCTTGAGTAGGCAAACACAAAGTGCTGGAGTAACTCAGGTACAGAACCAAGCATGGCCTGCATCGATGACTCAGGGAAAGGGGAGCCCACAATGGTCTGTTGTTGGTTGTGGATGAGGTGATAACGAAAGAATACAAATAGAGGACTAGGGTGGGGGAGGGATGGAGAGTGAGGGAACACAAGGGTTAGGGAAATCAATACTCATACCACTGGGGTATAAGCTGCCAAGGCAAAATGCGAAGTGCTGTTCCTCCAATTTGCGTGTGGCATCACGCTGACAGTGGAGGCGGCCCAGGACAGAAAGAAGTTAGAGAAATTTTGTGTAAACCATCATCTGCAGTCCCTTTTTACACAGCGACACAATTCCTGCTGTTTTCTGTCCATTAACCAATCCTCACCCCACACCAATGAATGACTTTCAATCTGATGTGCTCTAATTTTGTTTGATGATCTTTTGTGCGGTATCTTATCAAAGGATTCCTGAAGACCGAAGTACATAACACCCAAAGGTTTGTCTTTATCTTAGTTTAGTTTAGTTTAGAGATACAACGTGGAAACAGGCCCTTCGGCCCACCGAGTCCACGCTGACCAGCGATCCTCAAACACTAACACTATCCTACACACACTAGGGACAATTTTACATTTATACCAAGCCAATTCACATACAAACCAGTACGTCTTTGGAATGTGGGAGGGAACTGAAGATCATGGAGAAAACCCAGGCGGATCACAGGGAGAACGTGCAAACTCCGTACAGACAGCGCCCATAATCAGGATCAAACCCAGGTTGTTTCATGGATCTTGTGTTTTATGACTGCTGGCAAATCAATTTCTCTCTTGGGATAAATAAAGTACTATCGTATCGCAGTGTGTCGCGGGTCTCAGGTGCTGTAAGGCAGCAGTTCTACCTGCTGCGCCACCGTGCCGCCCCAAACTGTTCCCAAAAACCCAAGACAAATTTGCAGACATCATTACCATTTCATAAATCAGTGTGAGCTGCTTGGCTTTATATGGCATTTACCTGGACTAGACATCGGTGAATCAAGGGATCGGGACTCGCTACTCGCTCCTGTGCTTTCCGAATCGCTTGAGCCCAGTTTCGTTCCACTTGTATTATGAAACACTATAACAAAAAAACAAAAAAAATGTTGTGTTACACAGTGTGGTGGCTTCCAACAGTGGTGTTGGAGGCATCTAAAATACTGACGTTTAGATTGCACAGTGGAAGAGCCTTTTCAAAGGCATTTCTTGCTTCTGATTGACAAAAAATGCTGGAGAAACTCAGCGGGTGAGGCAGCATCTAGGGAGATAAGGAATAGGCGACGTTTGGGGTCGAGACCGTTCTTCAGACTGGCTTCTGATTAAATGTGTTCCTGAGTCATGAAGTCTCTACCCACTGTCACGGAATATAATCAAGGCTTATCGCTTTTTGAAAATGACAAATATTAACTTACTAAGTTTGTTGTCAAACTCATCGGGTATATTTGGGAAGTCGCCGGAGGAAGCTGATGTCCGATGTGGACCACTACTTTTTCTCCTTACAGTGGGAGAGGACCTGAAATAGAGATTAACATGCAATTTATCAAAAATGTCAGTTCACACCAGCATAGAAACCCAATTGGCCAAACCCTTCATATTCACTATCACTGTATGGAATCACATTGGGAGAAGCTGAGCGTTCAAATCCTTCCATCAGGGCATTAGTACATAAACACAATGGAACAAGCACCACATTCCACCCCACTATGCAGAATCCCAAGAAGACTAAAACATTCCGTTTAGTATTATCTGCTCCACTGCAAACTATCCTCAACATATGCCTACTTTGCCTATTCCTTCTCTCCAGAGATGCTGCCTGTCCTGCTGAGTTACTCCAGCATTTTGTAGTTTAGTTTAGTTTAGAGAAACAGTGCGGAAACAAGCCCTTTGAGCCACCGAGTCCACACCGACCAGCGATCCACGCACATTAACACTACCCTACACACATTATTACATTCTTACCAAGCCAATAAACCTACAAACCTGCACGTCTTTGGAGTGTGGGAGGAAACTGAAGATCTCTGAGAAAACCCACGCAGGTCACAGGGAGAACATACAAACTCCATACAGACAGCACCCGTAGTCGGGATCGAACCCGGGTCTCTGGCGCTGTGAGGCAGCAACTCTACCGCTGTGCCACCCCTGACACCTTGTGCCTATCTTCCGTTTAGTCTCATTGTTCTCAACACCTATGGGTCAAACCATACCCACGAAGCCCTGAAACACTGACCTTCTGCTGGGGGTAGAGAACTCCTCAAATTCATAGCTCTCTGTTGACAGCGGCTTCTTGTCCAAGTTCTGAATAAATTCATAGTATTTCTGGGCAGGCTCGTATAGTTTGAGATTCTCATGCAGCGAGTGCATGGAACGTGGCACCTCTTGCATCTGTTCTTCCTTCATTCGGAACATGTTCATGGACACCTGTCGACACCAACATAGGAAGGGTTACAATTTACCAATTAAGGTATACGTCTGTAGAATTGCAAGTCTTTCTTCCCCCCTAGAGTCACCCTCATGTCAGATGCAACATGGATTAAACTGGGAGTGGGCACTAAGATGTGCGGTAGGAAGGTGAATCGGGGTAATGCCTCTAGCGCCTTCAAGGTCAGCTGCAGGTGGCTCCCCCTGCGACACAACGATGGCCGGGAGAGGAGTGGAGAGGAGAAGAAAGGGACGTCAGTTCGCGGGAACTGCTCCAGTACATCGCGCGCGTGGGCCGACCGGACTTTGAATAATGACGCCAAAACATGGCAGCACCAGCATGTGTAATATATGCAAAAATAATTTCACCGTGCAGTTACACTTGTGATAAATAATACACCACTGAAGTATTGAACCATTGAAGAAGTAAAGCCAAGTTTACTTTAGACAAGAGAAGATAGACACAAAAAGCTGGAGTAACTCAATGGGTCAGGCAGCATCTCTGGAGAGAAGGAATGGGCGACGTTTCTGAACATTCTGAAGAAGGGTCTCGACCCGAAACGTCACTCATTCCTTCCCTCCAGAGATGCTGCCTGTCCCATTGAGTTACTCCGGCTTTTTGTGTCTATCTTCAGTTTAAACCAGCGTCTGCAGTTCCTTCTTACACAAAAGTGACGGGATGAGCTCACCACTTTTAGAATGTTGTCGCCGCTGCAGATGAGTTTGCGTAGCTGCGTTATTATCTCCACTTTTGTTTTCTCCAGTTCATTGCGTCTGAAGTTGGCCTCATGAACACAGTTCTTATAATGTACTTCAGTCTCGTGAACCTATGGGGGCAGAGGGACGGTTGAGGTCTATCAGCATTGAAGGGAGTACATCCATCTCAAGGACTGTAAACGTATAACCGATTAAAACATCAAACTTTCATCTGCAAGACACTATTATTTGAGCTTAGCTAGGTCCAATTATCACGTTATGTATTTGACAAGGGAAATGTCCCCACACAGCAGAATCAAAGTTTCCCATATAGAGAAAATAGACACAAAATGCTGGAGTAGCTCAGCGGGACAGGCAGCATCTCTGGAGGAAAGAAATAGGTGCGTTTCTTCAGACTGTCACCCATTCCTTCTCTCCACAGATCCTGCCTTCTTCAAATATAAATGATAAAGGGAATAAAGTTTGTGCAAGATAAAGTCCAGTATTAAAGTCTGATTAAAGCTAGTCTAAGTGAAGTCAGAACCACTCGTGGTTAGAAACTCTAGCAGAATGGTCGGTAGAGTTGCTGCCTCACAGCGCCAGAAACCCGGGTTCAATCCTGACCACGGGTGCTGTCTGCACGGAGTTTGTACGTTCATTCCTCCGGGTGCTCCAGTTTCCTCCCACATTCCAAAGATTCAGGTTTGTAGATTAATTTGTTTCTGTAAATTGTCCCTAGTTTGTAGGATCCAAAACTGGGATAACATGGAGCTGGTGTACGGGTAATGGTTGGTCGGCATGGACCCAGTTTCCACACTGTTATATCTCTAAACTAAACTAAACTAACCGGATGGAACTCATTCATGATAAGTTGATAAGCATATGTGCTATCTTTGGAATTCTAATTAGTCATACACTTTGAATGGTAGGGCCCTACAGAGTATTGGATATTGAAAGAATGCAGGAAACTACCTTCATTTAGAAAATATCTTTTGTTTTCAAAATTCTAAAGACGTAGGAACATTCCATTCGGAAATTGATAGCACGATTGAGTAAAACTAACAATATTTTAAGAAAGGGAAGTCGTGTTTGGCAAACTTAACAAAGTTAAGTGGTGAACAGTGGTTAACGGAGATTGGTGAATCTGTGGAATTCATTGTCACAGAAGGCTGTGGAGGCCAAGTCAATGGATATTTTTAAAGGCAGATTCTTGATTAGTACCGGTGTCAGGGGTTATGTGGAGAATGATCAAATTTCCTCTGGGGTTATGGATGCAGAATGATCAAATACATCAGATAAGATAGTTTAGAAATGTTGTTAGTTGCTACCTTTGCGTTGATAGCCATGCAATGAAAAACAATTGTACCGAGCTTGGAACATTTTGCATTCAATGGACGCAGAATGATCAAATACATCAGAAAAGATAGAGAACGGCCTTGGAAACAGCGAACTAGCCTATTTGCAGCAAACAGCATTTAATTCCATACTTGATGGGCCGAATGGCCTACTTCTGCACCGAGAACTTACTCACCTTCATCTGTGCCTCATCCTTTGACCGTTTGCGTTTCTCCAGAGTCTTGCTGGCACTACCTGGATTGTTTCCGCCCATATTGAATGAAAACTGATCTTCCTCCGCCTTGGCACTCTGATGCTTTGCTTTTTCAAATTCCTCACTGCGCTGGAAGTACATGTGTTTCGATTTCCGCAGCGCTGTTAAGCTGTCATTCTGCAGTTAGAAAATGTTTACAGCATTATCACCAGCTCTCTCCCGAAATGTATGTCATGCATTCAGCCTCATAGTTAGGAGCACAGTTACTCATTTGAGGAAGGACATTCTTGTTATTGAGGGAGTGCAGCGAAGATTCACCAGGTTAAAACCAGGATGGCAGGACTGACATATGATGAAAGAATGGATCGACTGGGCTTATATTCACTGGAATTTAGAAGGATGAGAGGGCATCTTAAACATATACAATTCTTAAAGGATTGGACAAGCTAGATGCAGGAAAAATGTTCCCCATGTTGGGGGAGTCCAGATTCAGGGGTCACAGTTTAAGAGTAAGACGTAGGCCATTTAGGACTGAGATAAGGAAAATAATTTCGTCCAGAGAGTTGTGAATCTGTGGAATTCTCTGCCACAGAAGGCAGTGGAGGCCAATTCACTGGATGTTTTCAAGAAAGAGATTTAGCTCTTAGGGCTAATGGAATCAAGGGATATGGGGAGAAAGCAGGACAGGGTACTGATTCTGGATGATCAGCCATGATCATATTGACTGGCGGTGCTGGCTCGAAGGGCCGAATGGCCTACTCCTGCACCTTTTTTCTGTTTCTATGTAAAACTTGTTATCTATGCTTAATCTGATATTTCGTATATTTATCAGTAGATAGGATGTAAACATTATTTATCAATGGTCTCCCCACATGTTCAGGACAGATAATTAATGAGGAGAAAATAACTATTTGATTAGTACGGGTGTCAGGGGTTATGGGGAGAAGTCAGGAGAATGGGGTTAGGAGGGGGAGATAGATCAGCCATGATTGAATAGCGGAGTAGACTTGATGGGCCGAATGGCCTAATTCTGCTCCTATCACTAATGAACCAGATGTGATTTTTTTTAATCACACAGCTTTGAGTCTAGAGATACAGCATGGAAACACGCCCTTCGGCCCACCAAATCCTCATCTGAAAATCATGTCTCCAGGTTTGCACCATAATAAACCTGTCTTATGAGCTCGAGTCTCTGGAGTGGAAATCGGTAACTATGGCACTCAGACTTGCACGTGAGGAAGCTATCCACTGAGCCAGGGTACAGTGGCACAGGTTGTCATGGTTTGAACTTGGGAGAGGATGGAGGGGTAGTGGGTCGTAGAGTCATCATCATAAAGCCATACAGTAGGGAAACAGGCCCTTTATTCCTTGATCTATGTCCCCTTTGATCTCTTGTTTTCACACCTTAACCTTCCACATCTCTTGTTTCCCTCTCATTTGATGCTCAGTCTGAAGAAAGGTCTCGACCCAAAACGTCACCCATTCCTTCTATCCAGAGATGCTGCCTGTCCCGCTGTTACTCCAGCATTTTGTGTCTATCTTCAATAGTGTTAAGCTTTAGTTTAATTTATCTAGAGAAAGAGCGTGGAAGCAGGCCCTTCGACCCACCGAGTCCAGCGATCCCTGTTACATTAACACACCCTACACACACTGGGACATTTTTTACATTGATACCAAGCCAATTTACCTACAAAGCTGCATGTTTTTGGAGTGTGGGAGGAAACCAAAGATCCCAGAGAAAATCCACGCAGGTCACGGGGAGAACGTGCAAACTCCGTACAGACAGCACCCGTGGTTGGGATCGAACCCGGATCTCTGGCGCTGCAAGCGCTGTAAGGCAGCAACTCTACCGCTGCACCATCGTGCTGCCCATTTCACTCACCATTCTGCGTAATTCTCTATGCCATTGCTCTTTGAATTCTCGCCGTTGTTTTTCCAACTCGTTTTTAATCTTCATTAGAGGCTGTTTATGCAAAAGCAAAAAAAGGGGATAAAATGTAAGCTTTGTTAGACATTCGAAGAAACGAACGGAAAATAAAATATGGGCTGATCAGATCAAGTTGCTTGCTGTTTAAAGCTTCAGGCTCAAGCAATAAAAGGCACAAAAATCTCAGCAATACTATACAACTTCTTAACAATTCTAAATTCACCAAACTTCTCACCTGGATGTATGTATTATGCTGCATCAAACTCATGGTATTGATTGACTTATTCCCTTGTTGGATGTCATGCTGCAAGGCCATCGTGTAGGTGTATTGGAAGGGCATGGATTTCTGTTGGGGAGATATGAATGACTGAGATAGATTCATAGAAATACAGCGTGGAAACAGACCCTTCGGCCAAACTTGCCCACACTAGTCCCAACTGCCCGCATTCGGTCCATAACCCTCCAAACCTGTCCTATCCATGTACATGTCTGTTCCTTAAACATTGGGATAGTCCCAGCCTCAACTACCTTTTCTGGCAGCTTGTTCCATACACCCACCACCCTTTGCATGAAAAAGTTACTCCTCAGAATCCTATTAAACATTTTCTCCTTCACCTTAAACCCATGGGAAATTTACAAGTACAGTACCAACGTGCACATCTTTGGGATGCAGGGGGAAACTGAAAGGAAGCACCTGGAGGAACCCCATGGGTATGAGGGGAACACAGTGCCCAAAGTCAGGATCGAACCCAGGTCACTGGAGCGGAGG
Organism: Leucoraja erinaceus; assembly: GCF_028641065.1. Lineage (NCBI taxonomy): Eukaryota > Metazoa > Chordata > Chondrichthyes > Rajiformes > Rajidae > Leucoraja > Leucoraja erinaceus. The sequence continues at coordinate 11,200,768 of NC_073415.1, forward strand.
CAGCCAGCAGCACCAATGTGACGTTTGTTGATTTTATGAATGAATGAATATTTTATTGTCAGATGTGACAAGTCACAGTGAAATTCTTTGCTTGCATACTCAAGGTATGCAAATAGCTGCCACATAAAGGACGTCAGCAAAGTGACAAAGTACACACAGCATCAGCACTAGGTCCCCCTTTGTCTTCCCCCTACCCCCCCCCCCCATCATGGTGCCCCCCCCCCCCAAACCAGGTCCCTATAATCCATTGTTCTCCTCCCCCCCCCCCCCCCCCCCCCCCTCACGGCAATCCCGAGGTACAGTGAAAAGCTTTTTGTTGCTTGCTAACCAGTCAGTAGAAAGACTATACATGATTACTATAGTTCTGTCCACAGTGTACGGATGTGTCACTGTGCCACCTCCAGAACTGTGTGGTCCTTTCAATGACAACTTTGAGGGTGTATGTTTGCATTCCCCAGTCCATGAGGAGATCTCTGTACATATCTCATCCAAGGAGTCAAACCAACAAATGCACCAAGACACAGCAGCCTTGAAATTGAACACTTTACCTCCTGGTTAATCAAGTTCTTGCTTGTTTCTGCCATTTTCATTATGCTCTTTGAGAATTCAATCTCTGTAAAACAAAGACACTGTTAGGGGGAATGACAACATTTCTCAAGGAAAGAACTTCCTAAGTCTTTCTGTTGCATCATTTTGTGCACAGAAATGGGTGCAGAGCCAGGTCACAAATCCATAAACATATAGGTTTTCTTTAGAGATACAGTGCGGAAACAGGCCCTTCGGCCCACCGAGTCTGCCCACTAACACTATCCTACACACACTAGGGACAATTTACAATCTTACCAAGCCAATTAGGTAAAAGGAGTTATTAACCAAATTCCAGAGCCATCTTAGGCAGTAGACAATAACTTTCAATCTTGATTGGCACGGAGCTACTGATCTCATTTTGTGTGTGTGAAATGTCTCCAGTAATTTGCATTTTTGCTCAAGATTCCAGCATCTACAGTCTCTTGTCTCCATTCAACATATTTGTAGGCTGTGGACGGCTTGATTGTAATCATGTACAATCTTCACACTGACTGGATAGAATGCAACAAAAAATCCCTTCACTCTGCCTATGTACACAAGCCAATAATAAACTGGACTAAACTAGAGTTAAGCAGCATATTTGGAGAAAATGACCTATCCATGTTCTCCAGGAATGCTGCCAGGCCTGACGAGTTACTCCAGTACTTTGAGTCTTCTGTTGTAAACCAGCATCTGCAGTTCCTTGCTTCTTTGCTTTACTTATACAGCACAGAAACAGGCCCTTTGGCCCATCGAGTCCGTGCCGACCAGTGATTACCCCCCTAAAATAACCGACACACACTAGGGTCAATTTTACAACTTACCAAAGCCAATTAAAAACTACAAACCTGCATGCTTTTGGAGTGTGGAAGGAAACACGGTCACAGGGAGAACATACAAACTCCTTACAGATACAACCCATAGTCAGGATTGAACCCGGGTGTCTGCGGCTGTGAGGCAGCAACTCTACCACTGCGCCACCATGCCACCCACTAAATTTTATTTACTGAGGATAGGCTCATAGGCACACAGCTTGAACTGCTGTCAAAACGCACGGTGCAATAATAAGACACTGAGCACACTGTTCTCCCCACCACACAGTACCAATTTGCCAGTACATCACATGGTCTGAAGAAGGGTCTGGACTCAAAACGTCACCTATTCCTTCACTCCAGAGATGCTGCCTGACCCGCTGAGTTGCTCCGGGTTTTTGTGTCTTATCTGCTAGTCACGCTGCTCACCGGCACAAGTCCTCTTGTCCATCCACAACAGCAGGTCCTTTGTGTACTTGGTCCAGTGCTTGGTGTACTGCAGGGCAGACTCAACACCACCCACACACTTCATCAGCATGGCATCAGCTTCCTCAGCTGCAGAGAGAGCACAAGGAGAGCGGGTCATGGGCCGGCTTGGCTTGTCGCAGGCAGAGCCTGACATAGAGCTAGAGGCCCTGCAACAGTCTGACCTTGGCAGTGAGCTGCCACAGATTAACAGCGCTAAGTAGCAATATGTCCTGATGACTCTCAGAGGGAGGGGACCAAAGACACGGATTAATTAACACCCTGGTTAAGACACAGCGAAAGAGACACAAACAGTCTGTGCACAAGAACAAAATCCCCAGACAGGGAAGGACAGAGTTAACAATAGAGATATTTGTTAGGTTAATAGAAACACAATACAACAGAAAACTAGAACAGAGAAATAGCTGGATGGGTATGAAAGTTAAAGGAATGACAGGTTCAGCAAATTTTCACTGAACATAGAACAGTACAGCACAGGAACAGGCCCTTCAGCCCATAATATCTGTGCTGAATACATGATAATATCTGACAGTACATGATCCATATCCCACCATTCTCTGCATATGTAAAACCCACCCAGATGCTGCTGTAGTATTTGCCTCCACCACCACCCTTGGCATTAATGTAGTTTCTGTTTTTTTCTTTTGATCACTTTGCCAGTTGGAGTTTGCATTTGATTCAAGCCTTCAGAGAACATCACGCCCTCCAGATCACCTTAACTGGCCACTTCTGCAGGACTGTCACTGAAACAAAGTCTCTAGCTAACTTATAGGCACAGAGCAGTCTGAAGAAGAGTCCCAAACCAAAACGTCACCTATCCATGTTCCCCAGAGATGCTGCCTGACCCGCTAAGTTACTCCAGCACTTTATGTCTTCTTTTGTAAAGCAGCATCTGCAGTTCCTTGTTCCTGTACAGATAAGGGCAGCACGTGGCGCAGTGGCAGCGTTATTGCCTCGTAGTACCAGAGAAACAGGTTCGATCCTAACTTTGGATGCTCTCTGTATGGAGTACATATATTCTCTCTGTGACTGTGTGGATTTTCTCCAGGTTTCTTCACACATCTCGAAGATGTACAGGTTTGTAGGTTAATTGCCTTCTGCAAATCGTTCCCAGTCGGCATAGTAAAGTTGTAAAGTTTCTCCATTGTATCTCCAAGCTATACTAAAATGTTTAATTTGGGAGACACACAAAAAGCTGGAGTAACAGCGGGTCAGACAGCATCTCTGGAGGAAAGAAATAGGTGACGAGACCATAAACTAAAATACTTTCCACTGAGCAACTTTGAGGACAATAATAATGATGTTCGGACTTGGATCTTATGCCCTCTGTGCTCCAGTCATTAGAATGCATCAAAAAGACCTAGAATGTCGGAGAATGTCTGAAGAAGGGTCTCGATCCGAAACGTCACCCATTCCTTCTCTCCAGAGATGCTGCCTGTCCCGCTGAGTTACTCCAGCTTTTTGTGTCCACCTTTGGTTTAAACCAGCATCTGTAGTTCCTTCTTATACATAGAATGTCCGTGAGCCTGGGTGTAAAACTGTCAGAACTTGCCAGGCTGACATAGGACACCAAACGTTGGTGTACCTGCATGGTTTTGCCGTGAGCTTGCTCCACGCGTTTGTACTGAGGCCACTGCACAGGCTCCAGGCTGGGCTGGCATATGCTGATCTTCTCCCAGATACTGCTGGACTAAACTTTCCCAACAACTTGAAACACTTAGTAAGAATGCAGAGCAGCCAGATAGTCCAGTTTAGTGAGAGACTCTTACACATGGAACGTGCCTATACCGAGGAGCACAAAAGCAGCCTCTGTACATCGCCCACATGTACATTGTTCCAACTTCTTCAATAGGAAGATCATCAGATTCTTTCACTCACACAGCAGCAGCTCATTCTGTGCGCACGTTTTGGTAACTACACTTTCGTCATTGTACTCAGCTGATGAAGGAACTCACAGCCACACCCGTGGGCAGCACGGTGGCCCAGCGGTAGAGTTGCTGCTTCACAGCACCAGAGACCCGGGTTCCATCCTGACTACGGGTGCTGTCTGTACGGATCTTGTTTTACAATATTAGCAGTGAGAAATAAATGTATATTCATATACACACACATACACATAAAAACAAACAATAATAGTGCAAAAAGACAAAACAAATGTACTGAAGAAGGGTGTGAGAAAGAACTGCAGATGCTGGATAAAATTGAAGGTATCCTTTGATGAGCACCTGGTCACCTGGAGCAGTGGTGCCTGGAACGAGCTATCAGACGTACAAGTAGATGGGCACAAAGTGCTGGAGTAACTCAGGGGACTTATATTAACTGGAATTTAGAGGGATGAGAGGATATCTTATAGAAACATATAAAATTCTTAAGAGATTGGACAAGCTAGATGCAGGAAAAATGTTCCCAATGTTGGGGAGTCCTCACAGTTTAAGAATAAGGGATAGGCCATTTAGTACTGAGATGAGGAAAAACTTTTTCAGCCAGGGAGTTGTGAATCCGTGGAATTCTCTGCCACAGAAGATGTATTCTGTGGCAGAGAATGTGGATGTATTCAAAAGAGAGTTAGATTTAACTCTTAGGGCTAACTGAATCAAGGGATATGGGGGGAAAGCAGGAACAGGGCACTGATTTTAGATGATCAGCCGTGAATGGCGGTGCTGGCTCACACAGGTGGCATACCTGAAGTTTGGAACTCATCTCTCTCCTCCATTTTGTGGTCATGGCAACCCGGGAAGAAATCCTCATTCACCTGAAGGAAAAACAACGGAAACGGTAATCTCCTGAGTGAAACTTTGCTCCCAAGATCAAACATTTCAATTAAATGTTAGTTACAGTCATAGAGTGTGGGAACAGGCCCTTCAGCCCCTCTCACCCATGCTGACCAAGCTGCCCCATCTACACTATTCTTACCTGCCCGTGTTTGGCCCATATCCCTCCAAACCTTTCCTCCCCATGTGCCTGTTTAAATGTCTTTTAAATGTTGTTTTAGTTTCTGGTTCAACTACCGCCTCTGGCAGCTCATTCCATACACCTGCTGTATCTCTAAACTAAATTAAACAATGGCTGATGTGGTCATCGTGCTATCTATCTGCCTTGGTTCTTTATCCTTAAATGCCTTAACATCAACAATGCATCAAATGTGGTCTCGAAACTATCAGTTGAATTAGCGTAATGGGATGGGTATTTGCACTGCACTACATGTGTAGGGATGAACTGCAGATGCTGGTTTAAACCGAAGACAGACACACAGTGCTGGAGTAACTCAGCGGGTCAGGCAGCATCTGTGGAGAACATGGATAGGTGATGTTTCACAGAGTGCTGGAGTAACTCAGCGGGTCAGGCAGCATCTGTGGAGAACATGGATAGGTGACGTTTCACAGGTGCTGGAGTAACTCAGCGGGTCAGGCAGCATCTGTGGAGAACATGGATAGGTGACGTTTCACAGAGTGCTGGAGTAACTCAGCGGGTCAGGCAGCATCTGTGGAGAACATGGATAGGTGACGTTTCACAGAGTGCTGGAATAACTCAGCGGGTCAGGCAGCATCTGTGGAGAACATGGATAGGTGACGTTTCACAGAGTGCTGGAATAACTCAGCGGGTCAGGCAGCATCTGTGGAGAACATGGATAGGTGACGTTTCAGGTTGGGACCCTACTTCAGTCACCCATCCATGTTTTCCAGAGATGCTGCCTGGCCCGCTGAGTTACCCCAGCACTTTTGTGCCCTTTTGTGTAAAGCAGCACCTGCAGTTCTTTGTTTGTACAGTCTAACCAAGGGTGCAGGGCAGGAATGTCTTCATCACCTCTGCTGGTAAGGTGAGGTGGTGGTGAAGCAGGTACTCAGGACTCACCAGACTCTCGTCCACAGGAGATTGTTCAGGCACGGTTAAGCTGCCTTCTGCTTCTGTCATGAACAGGTCCACTGTGCTGGATTGGTAAGAACAGTATGGTGTTAACTTACAACATATTAGTTCACAAGATCATAAGCGATCGGAGCAGAATTAAGCCATTCGGCCCAGCAAGTCTACTCCGCTATTCAATCATGGCTGATCTATCTTTCCCTCACAACCCCATTCTCCTGCCTTCTCCCCATAACCCCTGACACCCGTACTATTCAAGAATCTATCTATCTCTACCTTAAAAATATCAATTGACTTGGCCTCCACAGCCTTCTGTGGCAAATATTCCCACAGATTAACCACTGACTAAAGAAATTCCTCCTCATCTCCTTCCTTAAGGAACGTCCCTTAATTCTGAGACTATGACCTCTAGTCCTAGATTCTCCCGCTAGTGGAAACATATTCTCCACATCCACTCTATCCAAGCCTTTCGTTATTTGATAAACTCTGTTAGAGAACTCTTCTACTGTTATTTGTCATGGTTTCTTGATCTGGTAGCCTGGTTGGGCGATGAGGAGCAATTCATGGCTTATAACCAAGACCACAGCCCCCTTTTTCAATTGGTGACTTTACTTTAGACTTTAGAGATACAGTGCAGAAACAGGCCCTTCAGCCCACCAAGCCTGCACTGACCAGCGATCACCCTGTACACTAGCACTATCCTTCACACGGGGGACAATTTACATAAGCCAATTAACCTACAAACTTGCACATCTTTGGAGTGTGGGAGGAAACCGGAGCACCTGGAGAAAACCCTTGTGGTCACTGGGCGGATGTACCAACTCCATACAGACAGCGCCCGTTGTCAGGATTAAATGCGGGTCCCTGGCGCTGTGAGGCTGCAGCTCTACCGCCCTAAACTAAACTACACTGCGTGAAAACAGTGCCCAGTCACACAGATCTCATTGGTTAGGTTATTTTTCTCGCTTCAAGTTGGAACCCAGCGCAGTAAAGCCGGAATCAACTGGGATTCAGCGTGGCTTCTGTTCTACTCACGAGTTTCCAAAGGAAATTTCAAATGCATCCAGCTCCCGGAATATTTCACTGAAACGTCTTGGCTTCTCGTTGTTTTCGTCTTGAGCACCTAAACCTGCGTAGAGAACAGAGGTCATTAAATGGAGATTTGGAGAGCCTCTCTCTCTCTCTGACTATCTCAAAAAGCTTTTCACTGTAGCTCGGTACACATGACAATGGTGGGTCTGTCATATGATGAAACAATGGATCGACTGGACTTGTATTCACTGGAATTTAGAAGGATGAGAGGGAATCTTATAGAAACATATAAAATTCTTAAAGGATTGGACAGGCTAGTAGCAGGAAAAATGTTTCTGATGTTGGGGGAACCAGGGAACCAGAGTGCTGGAGTAACTCAGCGGGTCAGGCAGCATCTCTGGAGAACATGGAGAGGTGACGTTTCACAGAGTGCTGGAATAACTCAGCGGGTCAGGCAGCCGCATTTAATCCTGACGTTTCGGGTCAAGACCCTTCTTCAGTCTCAACCCAAAACGTCACCTATCCATGTTCTCCACAGATGCTGCCTGACCCGCTGAGTTACCCCCACACTTTGTATCCTTTTGTATATTCAAGAGCATCTGCTGTTCTTTGTTTCTCAAGAAATAAAGGACACCAATAAAATTAGAGAGAATATGCTTTTGACCACAATGTTCCCTCTCCAGTTTCGAGTTCTCCCTGGAGTAACCTGCTTGAACTGTGAAAGAGGAATCCAGACTAACATTTCGGTTCAGTTCGTTCTCTAACATTTCCTGCCAGGTTAAAGTGCTGGCAGCTGCTTTTGCCTGAGCTTGCTGGTTTCTGTACCAAATATGTTATAGGAAAGATATTGTCAAGCTTGAAAGTGTTCAGAGAAGATTTACGAGGATGTTGCTAGGACTAGAGGGTGTGAGCTATCGGGAGAGGTTGAGTAGGCTGGGTCTCTATTGCTTGGAGCGCAGGAGGATGAGGGGTGATCTTATAGAGGTGTACAAAATCATGAGAGGAATAGATCGGGTAGATGCACAGTCTCTTGCCCATAGTAGGGGAATCGAGGACCAGAGGACATGGGTTCAAGGTGAAGGGGAAAAGATTTAATAGGAATCCGAGGGGTAACCTTTTCACACAAAGGGCGGTGGGTTTATGGAACAAACTGCCGGAGGAGGTAGGTGAGACTGGGACTATCCCATCGTTTAAGAAACAGTTAGACAGGTACATGGATAGGACAAGTTTGAAGGGATATGGACCAAATGCAGGCAGGTGGGACTAGTGTAGCAGGGACATGTTGGTCGATGTGGGCAAGTTGGGCCGAAGGGCCTGTTTCCACACTGTATCACTCTAGGAGTCTCTGACTATGACTGTATAAATGTAGCTATGCTGTCTCAAATAAATCACCAAGAAATTATTGGGAATGAGACATAAAGTACCAAACGCTGGCATGGAGTGATAAAGGTAGGACTTCCGATATATGACCCTCTGACTCAGCACAAATAAATACCTGTACGCTGGGGAACGTGATGCATGGGAGCAACATTCACAAAATATCTCTCAGATATCTAAGTGTGTGCATTCATATCATTTTTGTGAATATATGTGGCAAGGTGCCAGTAGCAACTCAGTACAATTGGGTGATTCAGTGACCCATGGAATCCCCCCCCCCTCCCCCTCCCCCAGTCCTTAAACCAAAGTATTTTCAAACTTGTTGAGTAATTTCTAAAGTTGACAAAACAAAAAGGTTGAATTACAATTTTTCTAACTGCAAATTAATGGTAGAACTTCAATTGCTCATCACATTTTAATCCCAATAGTATCTTGCGTGCACAGTCTAAAGTTGTAGGACAACTTGTTCTATTTGATCTTATTTCATTGTGCACGCCGGGTTGATTGCATGCGTTGAAACAGGGCGGACCACGTGGAGGTTGCAATCTCTCACCCCCCCAATAGTATGAACGTTGAACTTTCCAATTTTACTTGACCTCCCCTCCAGTCTGTTTCTATCTAGAGTGATACTCTTTGGCCCTTCTTGCCTACACCGACCAACATGTCCCAGCTACACTAGTCCCACCGGCCTGCGTTTGCCCCCCCCCCATCCCATCCCATCACAACCATCATCCCTTGACCCTCCTCTGCCTCACACACTCACACACACACACACACTCACACCCTCTCTCTCTCACACACACACACTCACACACACACACTCACACTCACACACACTCTCGCTCACACACACACACACTCACACACACACTCGCTCACACACACAACTCACACTCACACCCACTCTCACTCACACACACACACTCACACACTCTCACTCACTCACAAACACATAAACTCACACAAACTCACACACACTCTCACACAAACTCACACTCACACACACACACACACACACACACACACACACACACTCACACACACACTCACACACACACACTCACACACACACACTCACACACAAACTCACACACTCTCACATAAACTCACTCTCACTCACACACACAAACTCACAGACACAAACGCACACACTCTCACTCACTCACAAACTCACACAAACTCACACACAAACTCACGCCTCTCCCAACATTAAATGCCATTTTTTAAGGAAGTAGACTGTTGTTTCTGTTCTTCAGTTGCTTTGATATTAACTTTGCTTTCTGACAGGCAACAGCAGAATTACTTTCCAAACTGCGGGACAATCAATTCCACAAAACATTCCACCAGCTGAGAGCTCCGATGATTTCCAGGCCATTAACTTACAGGTCACGGCTCATCCAGGGCGTGCTATGTGCTTGCGTTACATGTACACAGAGCATCGGTGGGTCAACCTCAGTGGACGAGGCAGTGCTCTTATCCAGCCCTTCTCCAGAAGCGAGATGCTCCCGCAAACTCTGCACCATCACCGAGATTCTGCTCGCGTCCCCAGCAGAAGCCCGCGGGCTGCACTGCGGAACAAGGTTCCGGGCTCGGTACAGTTTCCTGCGAGATGCAGACAAGAGACTGACCACAAACGGATGAAACTGCGAGATCAAAGAGGAAGGAGGGGAGAGCGTGGCCTGCAGAAGACTGCGTTCCATTTACAGTGAAGTCAGAGGGCTGCTCTCAATCATCGCAGATGTTGATGGTTCTTGGGGTCAAATGTCAGGAATATCCCACCCACTCCCACTCCCCCGTCAAGGACATCGTCATTGCAGGATTCTCCAAGTTGTGTAACAAATCAGCCCGTCAAACAGAGTGGTAAACAGCGACCTACATAGAGCCTTCACTTCCTCTCCACCTCTGATCCATCACACGCACTGTTCAACCACCAGCACTCCTCAGCAGTAGAGGAAGCAGCAGAGAGTAAAGCAAGACTATTCACAAACATTTCACGTCTACTTCTGCTTTCATCCATTACCTGTACACTCCCCCCCACTCCCCCCCCCCCCCCCCCCACAACTTGGTTACATAGAAAACAGGTGCAGGAGTAGGCCATTCGGCCCTTCGAGCCAGCACCGCCATTCAATATGATCATGACTGAACATCCAGAATCAGTACCCTGTTCCTGCTTTCTCCCCATATCACCTTGATTCCGTTAGCCCTATGAGCCACATCCAACTCTTGAATACATCTAGTGCATTGGCCTCCACTGCCTCCTGTAGCAGAGAGTTCCACAGATTCACAACTCTCTGGGTGAAAATAACAAAGGGGCCAAATGTTGTGATTTTTTAGTTTACAGATACAGCACGGAAACAGGCCCTTCAGCCCACCGAGTCTGCACCGACCAGCGATCCCCGCACATTAACACTATCCCACACAATTTACATTCATACCAAGCCAATTAACCTACAAACATGTATGTCTTTGGAGTGTGGGAGGAAACCGGAGATCTCGGTGAAAACCCACACAGGTCACAGGGAGAACGTGCAGTTAGACAAGCAACTTGGATAAGATACACATTAAAAGGATTGTGTTGTGTCTTTTTCTTCCTAATGCCAAAGGCTTTGGGTGGGGAAAGCAGGAGGGAAGAAATGTTCAAAGTCTCCAAAATTCCATTGAAATTGATTTTTATTGAACTCCTTTTGTCAAAAGAACATGCCTAATAGAACACAGTGACAGGAACGTGGGATAGTTAATGAGGGAATAAATAATTTTGAGACAGTCGGAAATGATTATGTGAATTTTAAACCAATTGAAGGAGTTTTGACTTGTCTAGAAAGTTCTTAGATATACACAATGTGCTGGAGTAACTCAGCAGGATAGGAGAAAATAAATAGGTGACATTTTGGGTCGAGACCCTCCATCAGACTGATGAAGTTCGACCCAAAACGTGGCCTATTCTTTCTCTCCAGAGATGCTGCCTATCCCACTGAGTTACTCCGGCATTTTGAGTCTATCTTCGGTGTAAACGAGCATCTGCAGTTCCTTCCTACACATACTAGAAAGCTCTTATCCAAATACCAATGACAATGTAGCTCAGCGGGTAGGACCACTGACTCGCAGCGCCTGAGACCCAGCTTCAATCCTGACCTCGGGTGCAGTCTGTGTGGAGTTTGCATGTTCTCCTCTGAAAGCGTGGGTTTCCTCCCACATCCTCAATATGTGCGGGTGAGCAACATAACATTCCTCTGCTAATTCTGTGAAAAATCCCCCTCTTAAAATTTTGTGTCAACAAGTGGTAGAATTTGGGGATTTTGGGACTTTAGAGATTCAGCGTGGAAACAGGCTCATCGACCCACCGAGTCACTAACACCATCCTACGCACTACTGACAATTTATTTACCAAAGTCAATTAACCTGTACATCTTGGTCATGCAGGAGGAAACCGGAGCACCTGGAGAAAAGCCATGCGGTCACAGGGAGCACGTGCAAACTCCGTACAGACAGCACCTGTAGTCAGGATCAGGGTCTCTGGCGCAGTGAGACTGCAACTCTACCACTGCGCCACTGGGCTACCCATTGATGCGAATGTAGGGAGAATAAGCAATGGGATTAACGGTGGATTAATGGTTAATTAATGGTTGAAGGGCCTGTTTCCATACTGTATCTCTCTATGACTATTAGTAAACAAAACACAAACCGCTATATCACCTCCCTATCTCGTACATGGATGGAGAATGAAATCCATCTCCAGGGTTTTGATGAATTGCTTTTGAACGAACACAGTTGGCCTTGTGTGGGAGGGGAAAAATAAAAATCACAAGGGACCTCATATCATAGAACAAGGTTGAGAAAGAAAGAAAATGTCATTTTAAAAGCCTCTTCAAGAACCAGAGGATATAGGTTTAGGTGAGTGGGGAAAGGTTTATTAGGAACCCGGGGACCACCTTTTTCCACACAGGGTGACATTCTGTACACAGTGTCTGTGCTGAAAATGCCGAAAGCAAAAAACTAAATGTCACAGCCTCCAATTACCACCCTCTTCTCACAGGCTCAGCACTAGGACAGAGATTAGCCTTGCCGGGCTGCGACTTGAGGCTAGAAATAAGACACAAAGTGCTGGAGTAAGTTAGTGGGCCAAGCAGTATCACTAAAGAACAGTCACATAGCATGGAAACAAGCCTTTCGGCCCAATTTACATGTCCCATCTACGCTAGTCCAACCTGTCACGTTTGGCCCATATCCTTCAAACCTGTCCAAATGATTTTTAATCGCTTTGATAATACCTCCCTCAACTGCCTCCTCCGGCAGCTCGTTCCATACACCCATCACCCCTTGTGTAAAATAGTTGCCCCTCAGTTTCCTATTAAATCTTACCCCTCTCACCTTAAACCTGTGTCCGCTGGTTTTCGATTTCCCCTACTCTGGGTGAAAGCCTCTGCATCTACCCGGTCTCTTCCTCTCATGATCTTAACACATGGATAGCTGACATTTCAGGTCAGGGCACTTTCTTCAGTCGAGAGGCTCCTTGATTTTATTTCACCAGTAAAGAGCAGGCTGTTAATCCCATCACATGTGTGCACTCCCATTAAATCTCGGTTCATAGCCCCCAATCCCTTCAATGAGTGATCTCGTTATTCATTAACCAATTAATTTCAGTCCCTGCCAAAAGATTGGTATTTACAACAGCCCGAGGTAAACACACACCTACTAATCTGCCCCTTCTAACATTCCCGCTCACATTCCTCTCATTCCTAGCCCTTCACTGGCCACACCGTACGATTTTAGTTTAGTTTAGAGATACAGTGCAGAAACAGGCCCTTCAGCCCACTGAGTCCAAGCAGACCAACAATCCCCGCACACTAACACTATCCAACACAAGCTAGCAATTTTTCAATTAGCTTACAAACCTGTACGTCTTTGGAGTGTGGGAGGAAACCGGAGATCCCGGAGAAATCCCCGCAGGTCACGGGGAGAAAATACAAACTCCGTACAGACAGCAGCCGTAGTCAGGATTGAACCCTGGTCTCTGGCCCTGTGAGACAGCAACTCTACCACTGCACCACCGTGCCACCCCTACCGTAAAGCTATTCCCCATTCCCACACTCCTCGTTTTACCCAATGGTGCCGATTCACTGAATGTTTTTAAGAAAGAGTTAGATTTAGCTCTTAGGGTTAACGGAATCACGGGATATGGGAAGAAAGCAGGAACGGGGTACTGATTGTGGATGATCAGCAATGATCGTATTGAATAGTGGTGCAGGCTCGAAGGGCCGAATGGCCTACTCCTGCACCTATTGTCTATGTTACTATGGTGGTGGGCTGGTAACTTCAGGAGGTGGAACAGAGAGGGAACAGAGAATGCAGTTTTGTGCGTCATCAGTAATTCATTCCTTTCAGCCACACTTCCCTTTTTCGATTCTGAGAACACTGAATATAGACTGCCAGGCAAGAGGCCTTCACCCACCCACACTGCGATCCTTGGCTGCACATTATCTTCTGAGTGTGAATGGCTGTATCAGTCTGTGGAGGAGGAGGGGAAGACCACTCTCTCTGTTGCACAGCTGACTGTTCATGTGTAGGAAGGAACTGCAGATGCTGGTTTACAGACACAAAATGCTGGACAGGCAGCATCTCTGGAGAGAAGGAATGGGTGACGTTTCGGGTTGAGACCCTTCTTCAGACTGAGAGTCGGGGGAGTGAGAAACAAGAGACATGGAAGGGCAAGGTGTGAAAACAAGACAGACATCAAAGAGGATGCAGATCAAGGGAAATGTAGAATGGATCATTCCCGTTGTTTTTAAATGCCGGCTGAACTTATCCACAAAGCTTAGCCACCGTGTAACCCCGTAACCTGCACTCTGTAGCAATCCTATCAGATTCAATAAAGGCTTCAGCAGGTTGGAGCGGAACTTTTAAAGCACAAAGAACCAAGTGGTGTGTCACTGTGCCAGAGTTGCCACAGAACCTTGCGTCACAGAGTGATACAGCACAAAAACAGGCCCTTCAGCCCAACTTGCTCACACTGACCAACATTGCCCCATCTACTCTAGTCCCACCTGCCCGCGTTAGGCCCATATCCCTCTCAACCTGTCCTGCCTACGCAACTGTCTAAATGTTTCTGAAACGTTGCAATAATACCTGCCTCAACTACGTGATCCATTATAACCTACTGTTAACGGTCACATCTGTTCCCACTTTAGTTTAGTTTAGAGATACAGCATGGAAACAGGCCCTTCAGCCCACCGATTCTGTGCCCACCAGCGATCATCCCCTACACCAATGCTGTCCTACACATACGAGGGATAATTTACAAGCCAATTAACCCAATCATCACCTATCCATATTCTCCAGAGATGCTGCCTGACCCGCTGAGTTACTCCAGCACTCTGTGTCCTTTTGTGCATTAACCAACATCTGCAGTTCCTTGCTTCTGCTAAGCAGTCGCAGTGTTACCTATCAATCTTTGTCCTCCAGGAGTGAGCCTACAACATTCAGGATCAGTCTGGTTGGCAATCCCTCCTCACCCAAAGCTTGGCACCCGTTATCAACAGTCCACTATGACTGTGTCTTACTCAGCCTTCATCCGACCAAACTCAGAGCAGGGAAGTCCCTGGGATACGTGACCGGGTGCCAGAAAAAGGAACCAGCGCTCAGGTCTAGCTCCGTTTCCGCAGTTGGAACCGGATGCCTTAATTCCCTTTTCATCCGCACTTTCAATACAGTCGGACGTGAAAGGTCGACACAGTGGTGCAGTGGGTAGTGCCGCTGCCTCACAGCACCAGACACCCGGGTGCAGACTGTGTGGAGTTTGCATGTTCTCCCTGTGACTGCATGAGTTTCCCCCCACACTCCCAATGACATGTGGGTTTGTAGGATTCTGTAAATTGTGCACAATGCGTAGGTGGCAGATAGGAAAGTGGGATAACTACTGTGAACTAATGTGAACGGCTGATCGATGTTTGATGTGGACTCGACACTTTCTCAGTTTGCACGATCTGGCTACAGACCTTGTCTTTGAGCCAGGGATTTCACTATTCTGATGGGTGTCCTGAAACACTGTCTAAAATGGTGCCAATATTTAACAACCCAGAGGACCTTGTTCGCAAGCAGTATCTCTAAAATAAACATTTCAAATCGCAGTGCTGGTATGACTCAGTTTGACTCTGAGCCACACAAGTGTAGAGGAGGTGTCCTGCAATGTGGCGATAGCAGCTGGGTTTCAGACAGTTAGTAGGTCAGACAGATTCAGGTAAAGGATTGATGGGCAAGGCTTGGAATCCAGGAAGCTACAGGCTCACAGCCAGCAATGGAATTACGGGTTGCAACTTCCTTCTTCCCTCTTAAGATAGACACAAAGTGCTAGAGTACCTCAGCGGGACAGGCAGCATCTCTGGATGGAAGAAATGGATGATGTTTCGGGTCGAGAGCCTTCTTCCGACTGAGAGTCGGGGGAGAGGGAGACACAGGGATATGGAAGGGTGAGGTGTGAAAACGAGACATCAAAGGAGACGAAGTTGAAGGAAAATGTATAATAGATCATTGTTAACTAGGGGAAGTTGACAATGATGCATATAATGTAAAATTTAATCAGGAGGACAGTCAAACCGATCAGAGTACTGGGGGGGAGGGGGGAATGGAGAGAAAGGGAAAACAAGGGTTACTTGAAGTTAGAGAAGGATATTCATACCGCTGAGTTGTAAGCTGCCCAAGCCCATTATGAAGAAGGCTTCCTCCCTCCTGTTTGTTTCAGTTTGATTACATCCCTTTCAGTGGCACCAACCCTGTTCCCTTTTAAAATCAGAATGAACTTAATCCTTTTAACTGTTTCCTGTTGCCTTGCAGTCAGCTGATCATGCCTCATTAATGCTAAAGCAGTTCCTTTTCCATTACTTCAACATCTACGTTCTCCCCATGACCGCGTGGGTTTTGTCCAGGGGCACTGGTTTCCTCCCACACTCCAAAGACATACAGGTTTGTAGGTTAATTGGTTTCGGTAAAATTGTAAATTGTCCCTAGTGTGTATAGGATAGTGTTAGTGTGCGGGGATCGCTAGTCAGAGTGGACTCGGTGGACCGAAGGGCCTGTTTCCGTGCTATATCTGGAGGACCACCGTCTAGGGTCCTTCTGCTGCTGGACATGGGGGGCAGGGGAAACACCCCTCAAAAATAAGGCAAGGGATTCCACGCCAGTGGGCCACATGAGTGGCAAGGGTGGGGGATAAATTTGTGTAATTTGTGTAAGCAGTATTGAATGTAGATATAGCCTCCGAGAATGTCGGATGGAGTTTTTGTAAGGATCATGTGTTATATATATTTATTTCTCGGATAAAGTAAATTTTGAAATTTTTCAAAAGTTTAAAAAAGTATCTTTAAACTAAACTATTGCTAGCTCTACTCACGCACTCTATGGGACCATCAAGTCTGAAGAAGGGACCCCACCCGAAACGTCACCCATCCTCCCTCTCTTGGGCGGGCCTAAATCCCGCAAGGCTTGGCCGATCAATTGACAACAGAGGATATTGCAAGACCCCCACAACCTCTCACACGTACCCCCATGAGGCGGAGATTGACAGATTCTTGATTAGTACGGGTGTCAGGAGTTATGGGGAGAAGGCAGGAGAATGGGGTTGAGAAGGAAAGATAGATCAGCCATGATTGAATGGTGGAGTGGACTTGATGGGCTAAATGGCCTAATTCTGCTCCTATTGCTGGTCGGTGTGGACTTGGTGGACCGAAGGGCCTGTTTCCGCGCTGTATCTCTAAACTAAACTTAACTGAGACTTGGCAGGAAACATCACTCTGGAACTGGATTCCTGGGGGAACTCCGTCTCCTCACAGTGTTTTCCCCCAGGGTGGGACATTCCAAAACTGGGAGGGCGTAGTTTTAATGTGAAAGAGGAAAGATTTAAGGGGAACCTAAGGAACAAACGCTCTCACAAGGGCAGGAGTGGTGGGTACATGGAACGAGCTACAAAAGGAGGCAGTCGAGGCAGGTTTAACCCTTACTAATCTTATATGTTTCAATAAGATCCCCTCTCATCCTTCTAAATTCCGGAGTATACAAGCCCAGTCGCTCCATTCTATCAACATATGACAGTCCTGTCATCCCAGGAATTAACTTTGTGAACCTACGCTGCACTCGCTCAATAGCAAGAATGCCCTTGCTCAAATTTGGGGACCAAAACTTCACACAATACTCCAGGTGTGGTCTCACTAGGGCCCTGTACAACTGCAGAAGGACTTCTTTGCTCCTATACTCAACTCCTCGTGTTATATAGACCAACATGCCATTCGCTTTCTTCACTGCCTGCTGTACCTGCATGCTTACTTTCAGTGACTGATGAACAAAGACCCCCAGATCTCGTTGTACTTCCCCTTTTCCCAATTTGACACCATTCAGATAATAATCTGCCTTCCCGTTTTTGCCTCCCAAGTGGATAACCTCACATTTATCCACATTAAACTGCATCTGCATGGCTCTCCCTTGAACATTTTCCTAGTAAGATTGCCTGTTTCCGTGCTGTATGACTGTGATATTCACACATATTGAAAGAACAAGTCAGGAGAGCACTTGTCAACATCCCAATTTCAATCACGAGTCAACGTGTTCCGGAAAGAGAGAAAATTGGCAAAAAAAACATCAACGTTAAAATGCATTTTTCTGAAGAGGTCAGATCTGAAACACAATTTTTGGTGCAGTTACAGACTTTGATAGGAAGGAAGCCAAACTTTCAGTGACTGTTACCTTGCTTTCCATTGCTCATTTGAAAGATAGGGAGAGGGTGACTAAGAGTTCAATGATAAGCAGAAACAAAACTGCAGAGGATCAGAGAACAACTGATCATTAATCACCTTTTATCACCATCAGCTTCATTGATTGATTTCGAGCCGGTCTCCCGGAGTTTGATAACGGTTCCACAGTTCCAGGACTTTAATCAGGGATTAATACCAGAGTTTTATTTTGCTCTATTCCCTATTAAATTTCAAGACTGATCAAGGACAAAACTCATTCGGGAACATATGCCAACAAGCAGTAACTTTTAATAAGCATCTCGACCCGAAACGTCACCCATTCCTCCTCTCCAGAGAGGCTGCCTGTCCCGCTGAGTTACTCCAGCTTTTTGTGTCTATTAACAGGTAACCTATCTGCAATCTCCTCCAACCCAACAAACCCTCCCAGATATTCATGGTCCTTTAGTTCTGGCCTGGTGTTTACCCCTGAATGTAATTGTTTGACCTTTATTGACAATGCTTCAGCTATCAAGGACCTGTGCTTCTCTCCTCTCTACTATCATTCCTTTGTTTAAGATGTTACTCTAGTTTTGAACAAACTTGTGGTTATCTGCCCAAATATCTCGCAATGTGGCCTGGCACCCAAATTATGTTCGACAGGGCGGCACGATGGCGCAGCGGTAGAATTGGTGCCTTACAGCGCTTGCCCGACCCGGGTTCCATCCCGACTACGGGTACTGTCTGTATGTAGTTAATACATTCTCCCCGTGACCGCATGGGCTTTCTCCAAGATCTTCGGCTTCCTGGCATACAGGTGTGCAGGTTAATTGGCTTGGTATAATTGTAAATTGTCCCTAGTGTGTGTAGGATAGTGTTAGTGTACGGGGATCGCTGGTTGGCGTGGACTCGGTGGGCCGAAGGGCCTGTTTCTACATTGTATCTCTAAGCAAAACAAAACAGACCTGCATACATTTTGCAATCTTAGATTAGTTTAGTTTATTGTCACATGTACCAAGGTACAGTGAAAAGCTTTTGTTAAATCTTAAAGATAATATTAAATGCAAGTTTATTGGTGAAATTGTAAATTGTCCCTAGTGTGTGTAGGATACTCTAGTGTGCGGGGATCGCTGGTTGGCGCGGACTCGGTGGGCTGAAGGGCCTGTTTCCATGCTACATCACTAAACTAAAGGCTGTGGGCTGATCATACCCAGATCACCAATGGCACGTGGCCAAGACCAGCCGGACTTTGCCCAAATGATTGATGCTGTCCACAATGGTAGTTTATCATGAGTATACGCAGGTTGTAAATGTACAATCACTTGGCTCAATAAAATACAAACAGCAGCAGCCACTCCGGACACCGTAGATGAATGTTAAACCTTAGTAAAAAATCCCCTCCCCAAACTGACATTTAGTCAGGCAAACTATTAAAGCTCAGAGGTAGAAACAAGGAACTGCAGATGTAAATATATTCTCATTCTCAGTCAATATATTACTCCCCATTCAATGTGCTCTAATGTTAATTTAATAAACTCTTATTTAGTTTTTAGTTGTAGAGATACAGTGTGGAAATGGACCGATCAGCCACCGACTCCCAATCACCTCGTACACTAGTTCTACCTACACTCTAGGGACAATATACAGATGCCAATTAACCTACAAACCTGTAGGAAGGAAATGCAGATGCTGGTTTATACCAAAGATACACACAAAGTGCTGGAGTAACTCAGCGGGACAGGCAGCATCTCTGGAGAGAAGGAATGGGTGACGTTTTGGAGCACCCGGAGAAAACCCACGTGGTCACAGGGAGAACATACAAACTCTGCACAGACAGCACTCATAGTCAGGATCGAACCCGGGTCTTTGGCGCTATAAGACAACAACTGTACCACTGCACCACCATGCCGCCCTTTTGTGGCACCTTATTGATGGTCTTCCCGCACTCTGCGTACACAATGGCCATCGATTCTCCCTTATCTATTCGACTTCTTGTAACCTCAGAAAACTCATTTGCAAGCACGATTTCCCTTTCACAACTTTCACATTGACTCAGCAGGGTCCTATGATTATTTTCTCAATGACATGTCAGTGGTTCTTTACTAACTGACTCAAGCATTTCTCCCTGCTGTCATCAGGCGGACTGGTCCACAGTTGTCTCTTGCTTTCCTTTCTTGAATATTTTCCAGCTTTCTTCCTCCCCTTTCTGAAATAGTGGGGTGTAATTTGCCGAATTCTGATCCGTGGAACCGTTCCAGAATTGAATTCCAGCGGAAAACAGCCCAAGCATCGCTGGTCCTGAACACCACCTCCATAAAATACCAACCTCCACTAAAAGTCCATTAACCAGTCTGGTAGAGTTGCTGCCTCACAGCGCCAGGGACCCGGGTTCCATCCCAACTACGGATGATGTCTGTACAAAGTTTGTACGTTCTCCACGTGACCTGCGTAGGTTTTCTCCAAGAGCTTCTGTTTCCTCCCATACTCCAAAGACGTACAGGTTTGTAGGTGAATTGGCTTGGTGTAAATGTAAATTAGTGTTCATGTGCGGAGATCGTTAGATAGTGCGGACTCTTAGGGCTGAAGGGCCTGTTTCCGTGCTGTGTCTCTAAACTAAACTAGTTCCACAGTTCACATCAATGTATCCAACATAGCCAACAATCAGCCTATCAGGGACCATCCCTGCCCGAGGTCTTCTGTTGCTGGCCCTGATTTGTCCTGGTTTTTACTTGCTTCCAGTCCACACCATCCCCCACCCCCCTTCCCTACAGTCTGAAGAAGGGTCCTAACTTGAAACATCACCTAATAATTTTCTCCAGAGACACTGCCTGACCCGCTGAGTTACTCCAGCATTTTGTGACTATGGTATATGGGTGATTGCTGGTCAGCATGGACTCGGCGGGCCGAAGGGCCTGTTTCCACGCTCCATAGCGGAACCTTTCAGGCCCATTAATAGCTACACACTTTCTTTTCACTAATATTAGTTTATTTCACCTCCTCATTCTCTCTAGACCTGCAGTTCTCCACAATGTTTAGAATTTATCCACATCTTCCCTGCAGGCAGAAATAAAATATTGGTTATCTCATCTGCCAGTTCCTCCAACATTATATCTCCGGTCTCAGTCTGCAGAGGAGCCACGTTATTTATTGCTTGTCTTTTCCTCTTTAAAAGGCTACAGGTGCTTCTATAAATTATTTTAATATATCTTATCAGATTATTTCCCTACTATACCTTCTCCCACCTTTGCTGAATTCTAAACTCTTCTGATCCAGACATGTGCTGTTTTGATTGATGACATTACAGCCTTTTTTCTTAGATCTAATATTTTAACTTTTTTCTGGAAGGCTGGATGTTGAGGGGAGACCTAACAGAAGTCTATAAAATTATGAGAGGCATAGATAGGATAGACAGTCAGAACCTTTTATCTCCTAGGGTGGCAATATCAAAGACTGGAGTTGATACCCGGCACTGTAAGGCAGCAACTCTACCGCTGCGCCACCTTGCCACTCTGGGGGGGATTAACCTTGCAGACTTGTTGGAGTTTAGAAGGATGGGGGGGGAGGGGGGGGGGGGAGTCATTGAATCATACAGAATAGTGAAAGGCGTAGATAGAGTGGATGCGGAGAGGATGTTAGGTGGAGAGGATTCTAGAGATCATAGCCTCAGAATTAAAGGATGGGGACCCTTCTTCACACTGATTGGGGTGGAAGGGGAGAAAGCCAGAAGAGAGGTGTTCCCCTCACCACATTCAGTCTGAAGAAGGGTCCCGACCCGAAATGTTAAATATCCATGTTCTCCAGAGATGCTGCCTGACCCGCTGAGTTACTCCAGCACTCTGTGTCCACCCTTGGTCAGATTGCTGAATATTAGAGTTGCCAGGCTAGATATTCAAAGCAGAAGGTACACAACATTGCCAAGACTGACTTTTGTAAACAACTACTTGCAGTTCCTTATTTCTGCAAAATAATCTGGCCCATCAACTGACCGGTATTGGTTTTTGACGGAATAAACTCGAATGGCCTAATTCTACTCCTATAACTTGTGAAATTGGTTTATTATTGTTAAGTCTGCCGAGATACGGTGAAAAACCTCTATTTGCCTGCTATCCAACCATCAGATTATACTGTACATGAACACTAACAGGCCACACACAGTTTCAACAGGTAGAACAAAGGGAAATTCACTAGAGTGCAAAACATAGTTTTCAGCTTTGAAATACTGATAGAGTTTCAAATGGAATAAGGATTTAAAAAAGTTCACCAATTTGTATTGAATGATATTTGATCCCCACGTATTTGTAATTAAGTTCCACAAAATACGTGTATGTGGCCACACACCTACTTCCACAATTCTTATTTTGTGTACTTACTCAGAATAGCTTGGCTTGGGGAAATTTTGCAAAAATCTTTCTTCCTGAGTGAGTTGCAATAAGTTCATAACGTCATAGGAGCTGAATTAGGCCATACGGTCCACCAAGTCTACTCCGCCATTCAATCAGGGGTGATCTATCTTTCCCTCTCAACCCCATTCTCCTGCCTTCTCCCCATAACCCCCTGACACCTGTACTAATGCTCAAGAACCACAATTTAGTTCACTTTCCCAGGTCCAAAACCTTCTCAGAGCCGGGGAACTGAGAAAGTCTTGCTTCACCTCACAATCCATCATGTCAGTGCACAGTTCACAATTAGTACGGGTGTCAGAGGTTATGGGGTGAAGGCAGGGGAATGGGGTTAGGAAGGAGAGATAGATCAGCCATGGTTGAATGGTGTAGACTTGATGGTGGTCAAATCCTGCACCTATCTCTTATGACCTTATGACCATGATCATAGGCCCACCAATGACGAGGTCCCTTTCTCACTCCCTCTGCAACTTAAAACTAATCTCTTTTCTCCAATTCCAATTCTGACAGAGGGTAAGGAGCGGCCAACTCGGGAACTCCATGCTGTGGAGTGTTCCGATCCATCCTGACATCGGAGTTTCCATCATCCCGACGAGAGGGCCTGAACATCGGACCGTCTGTAGCAGCGAACTGCTGAGGGTCCAAAGGCCCCGACCACGGGTGAACAAAGGAGGAAGGTGACTGAACTTTAATGCCTTCCATCACAGTGAGGAATGTTGATTCCACTGTGGTGGATGTTTGTTACATTTTATTTTATGTGTGTATTGTAACTCAAATGTCTCTGTGCCTTAATTGGTTAAATGACAATAAATGCAAACTTGAACTTGAACTTGACTGGCTGAGGGTTCCTGGCATATTCTGTTTCTGTTTCAATGGTAAGTTTTCCTCAATGGCAGTACATCAAGATATACCAAAACAATGTCAACTGCAACATGTATTTTTATAATATTTTACATAATAGCATTGGGGTGACACAGTGGCGCAGCGGTAGAGCTGCTGCCTTACAGGAGATTACAAAATGTGCTGAACACTGCCAGGTACATTAGTAGTACTGACCTCCCCACCATCGAAGGGATCTACAGGAGTTGCTGCCCCAAAAAGGCGGCCAGCATCATCAGAGACCCACACCACCATGGCCTCAATCTCATTTCACCCCTACCAACAGGAAGAAGGTACAGGAGCCTGAAAACCATGGCCAGGTTCAAGAACAATTTCATCCAAACACCATTAGGCCCTTGAACACTGCGCAACACTAACGGATGAAATACGTACTATCATTGTTAAGGACTTTAGGTTTTTTTCTTGTATTGAGGTTATTAGTTTATTGAACATGTTTATTATACGTTATCCATAAGCATTGTGCTTACAGACATGTTATGCTACAAGTAAGAATTTCTTTCTTCTATTGTCGGTACATATGACAATTCATTCTTGGCACTAATGTCTTGTTTTTTTACCCCACAGTCATTTCCGTTTCATTGTCTTGTAGAATTTATGTGAACTTTATGTTTTTGAGTGTTTGTCTGAGACTGTGCCTGTGATACGCTGCTGTAGGCAAGATTTTCATTGTACCTGCAGCCCACTGTACTTGTGCATATGTTGACCGGACATGATGGTCTCACACCTGGCACGGTCAGAGACCAGAGATTTAGGACATATCTGACCAGTGAAAACAAGGACAGGCACATATGTTAATGAGGGACGAGGAAGGTGAAGGGGAAAAGATTTAACAGAAATCTGAGGGGTAACTTTTTCACTCGGAGGATGGTGGGTGTATGGAACAAGCTGCCAGAGGAGGTAGTTGAGGCTGGGACTATCCCAACGTTTAAGAAACACTTGGACAGGTACATGGATAAGACAGGTTTGGAGGCATATGGACCGAAAAGCGGGCAGGTGGGACTAGTGTAGCTGGGACATGTTGGCCGGTATGGGCTAGTTGGGCCGAAGGGCCTGTTTCCACACTGTATCACACTATGACTCTAGGAGAAAGCGAGATGAGAGGGAATTTAAAATAAATCTCTACAAAGATTTAACTTCCCCAAAATGGTGAAAGATGAATTAAAGAAGCAGTGAAGGAAACAGACCAGTCAGCAATTCAGTGTAGTCCCAATTCCGTTCCGCAAACTCTTTACCAGATACTCTTTCTTCACCCACTGCATTATTCAGAGTTTCCACAATGAATCTTTCCAGTAAAAGCCAAGTGGTCTTACGTCACAACCCACAAATAAGATACTGGGTAGCAAATGGCCCAAATCATTTAGTTTGGGGAGTTTGTTTGTAACAAGTATCAACCATGATTGCCCCAAGTAGCAACCGAGACAGCAACCATTTGTTCTACTAACACAACGGATGTTACAGGATGTGGTCTGTAGCAACCTCAATGGAGACAAGAAACTAAAGGCTAAGAGAACAAAAATAACCCAACTTTCTGACTGTAGACAATTTGTATTTTAACCAACTAAACACTTTGAGAACTTTGTCTAAGTTACCAAATTACAGCAGCACTTGGGAAACTTTTTACTTACCATTCTCCTCTGTGACTTCCATGCCTCTTGTGTTGATGGTGATTTCAATGAGTTAACCGCTAGTAACACTCTGTCTTTGGCCGGGTTAACAGGGAAGGAAGGGGTGATGAGGGAGCTTCACAGGTGATGGTCACCGTGGGTGGGCTGCTCTGCCGGGCATGGGTGACTTCACGCCAGCGGCGAGCTAGTACGGTGCGGGCTCTCCAGTCCAACGCTGCCCTAGCACTTCAGTCTCAGCAAGGCTTGTGATGTCAGCAAATCCGCAGAGCTGGTGCATTTCCTGCCTGTCATAGCCTGCAAAGTTTCACTCACTGCAGAGACTCAGGTTCCAACCAGAGCTTCCTGTCTTCTCGTGTCTCTTTGGTAACCTGCAGCTCCCCCTCCCCCCCAGTCACAACAAGGACCAAGTCCCCTTAGTCAACACCTTTCACCCTATCGCATAAAACACATAATCCACCAACGGGATCCCAACACTGGTCACATCTTCCCATCTCCACCCCTTTCTGCTTTCCACAGAGACCCGTTCCCTCTGCAACTCCCTGGTCAACTTGTCTCTTCCCACCCAAACCACCCCCTCCCCAGGTACTTTTCCCTGCAACCACGGGAGATGCAACACCTGTCCCTATATCTCCTTCCTCGTCTCTGTCCAGGGACCCCAACAGTCCTTTCAGGTTAGGCAGAGGTTCACTTGCACCTCCTCCAACCTCATTTACTGTATCCGCTGTTCCAGGAGTGGACTTTTATATATCGGCGAGACCAAGCGCAGACTCGCCGATCATTTCACTAAACACCTCAGTCCACCTAATAACCCTCCCTCCCATTCCCACACAGACCTTTCTATCCTGGGCCTCCTCCATTGTCAGAGTGAGGCCCAGCGCACATTGGAGGAACAGCACCTCATATTTCACTTGGGCAGCTTACACCCCAGCGATATGAATATTGACTTCTCTAACTTCAAGCAATCCTTGCTTTCCCTCTCTCTCTCCATCCTTTCCCCACCCTAGTCATCCTACTAGTTTCACTGTCCCAGCCTCAACTACCTCCTCTGGCAGCTTGTTCCATACAACCACCACCCTCTGTGTGAAAAAGATTCCTATTAAATCTTTTCCCCTTCACCTTCAACCTATGTTCTCTGGTCCTCGATTCCCCTACTCTGGGTAAAAAACTGTGCATCTACCCGATCTATTCCTCTCATGATTTTCTACACCTCTATAAGATCACCCCTCATCCTCCTGCGCTCCATGGAATAGAGAACCAGCCTACTCTCCATATAGCTCACACCCTCTAGTCCTGGCAATATCCTCACAAATCTTTTCTGAACCCGTTCAAGCTTGACAATATTTTTCCTATAACAAGGTGCCCAGAACTGAACACAATATTGTTAGTCGCTTCCTAACTGGGAAGTTGCTTAGTTGCTTCCCACACAATAACACTAACATAACGTTAGTGTGTGGGGATTGCTGGTCGGCGGGGACCTGGTGGGCCGAAGGGCCTGTTTTCACGCTGTATCTCTAAACTAAAGGTGTCTTACCGTGTACCATGTTCACAAGCAGGGCTGCCGTCTCCAGGAGGGAGTTGTTGGGGTTCAGTGAGGGGTAGTGATCGATGACAAGCTCCAGAGACAACAGCATCTCCCCCAGACGTTCCTGCACCGTCTCGTGCCTCACAACAACGTCTGCTGCAAGAGAAGGCCAGACATTTGGACAGGTACATGGACAGGACAGGTTTAGAGGACAGGTATCTCTGGGGAAAAGGAATAGTTCATAAGTTCTAGGAGAAGAATTAGGCCATTCGGCCCATCAAGTCTACTCAGCCATTCAATCATGACCGATCCATCTTTCCCTCACAACCCCATTCTCCTGCCTCCTCCCCATAACCTCTGACACCCGCACTAATCATGACCCTTCTTCAGACTTCAGTCTATTCCTTCTCTCCAGAGATGCTGCCTGACTCGCTGAGTTACTCCTCCATTATGTATCTGTCTTTGGTTTAACCAGCATCTGCAGTTCCGCCTTACACAAGGTTTAAAGGGATATGGGCCAAAACACAGGCAGGTGGGACTAGTGTAGATGGGACACCAGGGTCAGAATGGGCAAGTTGGGCCGAAGGGCCTGTTTCTGTGCTGTATGACTATGACTTTCAGGTTACTGGGGCAAAGCGGTCAAGGGGCAAGGGGGTCAGGGGTCGAGGAGGTCAGGGGCGGGGGGGTCAGGGGTCGAGGGGAGAGGAGGTCAGGGGTCACGGGATCAGGGAGGGGTGAAATGGGGATGGGCTGCTGATGTTGCCCCCTGTAGTACTGTGGGATGGATGGTAGCACCATAGAGTCAACACCACGGCAACAGGCCATTCGGCCCAACCGGCCCGTGCTAGCTGGGAGGATGGGCCTGGGTGAGCGGTCCCCAGGTGAAGGGATGCAACACGTGGGAAGGGAGACGAGTAATGAGAACTGCAGCGAGACGGGCAACCACTTCCCGGCACGTCTGGCAGCGCAGTCACAGGAAGAACAGCAGCACCGTGCAGTCTGCAGGTTGTAGAGAGGGTGTGAGAGAGAGAGGGAGAGACAGAGAGAGAGAGAGACAGAGACAGAGAGAGGGAGAGGGAGACAGAGAGGGAGAGAGAGACAGAGAGACAGAGAGAGAGAGAGAGAGAGAGAGAGAGAGACAGAGAGAGAGACAGAGAGAGAGAGAGAGACAGAGAGAGAGAGAGAGAGAGAGGGACAGAGAGGGACAGAGAGAGACAGAGAGAGAGACAGAGAGAGACAGAGAGAGAGAGAGAGGGAGAGAGAGAGGAGGTTCACTGTACCTAGGTACATGTGACCATAAAGTATGGTTGAATGGTAGGTGCATTGAAGCTTTTGTACCATCTGCCCGATGGGAGAGATGAGAAGAGAGGCACGTTGGCACAGCGGTAGAGCTGCTGCGTCACGCCACCAGAGACCCAGGTTCAATCCTGACCTCGGGTGCTGTCTGTGTAGAGTTTGCACGTTCTCCCTGTGACTGCGTGGGCTCTCTCCAGGTGGTCCCACATCCCAAAGACGTGCGGGTTTGCAGGTAAATTGGCCCTCTGTAAAATTGTCCCGCGTGTGGGTGAGAAAGTGGATCTACTTTGCATAGAACTAATGTGAACGGGGGATCGAAGGTCGGCGTGGACTCGGTGGGCTGAAGAGCCTGTTGTTTCCTTGCTGTATCTCCAAACTAAACTAATGCAATGCTGGTTAAAGATCAGTCATGACCTTATTCATTACCATGGTGCAGGCACGACGGTCTGACTACAAGGGACTAATTCCACGTGCTTTTTTTAATTTCATAGTTTTGTCGTTGTGGAACTCTAGGGGGAAAATCGGAAAAGTTCAGCTCAGATGTTGCACAACACACGAGTACACCCTGTCCCAATGTTTCACAGTCTGTGCTGTTTAATGGAGAATGTAGTTGTGGTGGATCAGACAAGATAATTAGCACATTACAATGCCCTGCCACACCTGTATGCACCAAGAACAGGGAGACGGGTCAGAAACAGGTAGGTGTTGACAGATCTGTACAATGGGGACTCTATCTCAGTATTATAATTGACATTGTCCACAAAGATCACATTGACTTGAGGTATGTGCAGTGTCTCATGTACATCCTGCATCTCAGTATAAAGAAATACGAGTATCACAATAGAATAACTCAAATTTCACTGTACCTTAATTGGTTAAGTGACAAGAAATGCAAACTTGAGCAATATGGAGGTCAGCACTTACAGCGACAGACCCGTCCCCACCAGTACTGTACACCAGTATTATACCCCAGTAATGTACCCGTGTTATATACACAGACCCATCCCCACCAGTACTGTACCCCAATATTAAACAGCGACAGCACCGACAGCACCTACCGTTCAATTGAAGGACGTCTTTAAACTGCGCCAGAGTGTGTGCGAAGTTGCGGACCAGCTCTATCAGCTGCGGGGTCCCATGTGTCGGGCTGTTTCTACGCTGCTGCCAAAGTCCTGGGCTCTCGGTTCCCCGCTGATCCCGGTGCATGACATCCAGAGACAGGGGCAGCAGAGCGGCGCCGCTCACGGGCAAGGGGTCGGAGCAGGAACACATCGAATACGGAATCCTTCGCCTGATGTAGCCTGAACACAGCTAGATCCATCCAACGCCACCCACAGCACTGGAACCCACCTGGAACACTCTGACTAAACTGCACTCATCCCGTCCTCAACTGATACAACTCCTGCAATACTCAACTCATGCAGCACCTGTCTGTCCACCTGCACAAATACCTTCGCATCTCCCTGGAGCTCAAGATATGCCTTTTTTAAATACTCTTAATAAATCCTTCAAAAAGTCTTGTTTTTAATAGTAGAGCTATTTAAAAATGCTAAGGTTATTTTAAAATTGTAAGGCTGTATAAAAATGTTAAGGCTGTTTAAAAATGGTAAAGCTATTGACATTTGCAGACCCGTGCGAGGAATCTGGATCTTTATTTATATTGATAAACACTATTACTTCCTGACACAGAAGAGCCACCTAAAAGCTGAGAGATCTAATTTACTTCGAGCAACTTTCTCCCTAAATGTCCACAAACCTCACTTCTGCCTTGATCCTGCTCTCTCGTTCATGCCATCATTCCCCAGCCTGGAGTCTGCTTTACTGTCAGAGACGAGCTTCAATCTCGCCAACTGTGGGAATCCCACTCTGCCTTTAACCAGGGTATAAAGGGAACAAAGGTGCACTTGTTAATGGAGCCGACCCAAAAATGCCTCTGGAACAACTCTGCCCCCTTCTGTCCGTTCGTGCAATCCCCGAACCATTGCCTCAGGGGAGAACGTGCAAGAAGGAACTTTTCAAGAGAGATTTAGATTTAGCTCTTAGGGCTAAAGGAATCTAGGGATATGGGGGAAAAGCAGGAACGGGGTACTGATTCTGGATGATCAACCATGATCATATTGAATGGTGGTGCTGACTCGAAGGGCCGAATGGCCTACTCTTGCACCTATTTTCTATGTTTCTATAAACTGCAGATGCTGGTTTACACCAAAGATACTAGAGGAGCTAGTATCTTTGGTTTACACTGAAGATAGGCACAAAATGCTGGAGTAACTCAGCAGGACAGGCAGCATATTTGGAGAAAAGGAATAGGTGACGTTCGGGTCGAGACCCTTCTTCAGACTTTTAATTTTAAGAGTAACTTAATATTATTGTGACTTAATGTTAGTTACAATGATCCTTTTTGTTCTCCCCATGGTCTCACCACCTCTCCTCCAGGCAAATGCTTTAGACAATAGACAATAAATCTTGTCTGCACTTTCCAGCTGAACATCAATCCTATAAGTGTGTCCAAAACTGGGCACAGTACTCCAAATGTGGCCTCCCCAGTGGTCTTGTACAACTATCACATAACATCCTAACTTCATTATGTTCGGAGGTGGACACAAAATGCTGGCGTAACTCAGCGGGACAAGCAGCATCTCTGGAGAGAAGGAATGGGTGATGTTTTGGGTCGAGACCCTTCTTCAGTCTGGATGGCTACTGCTGGCGAAGCCTGTACTAGCCCATGCCAGCTATGCCAAGCCCATTCCTTGGCCAAGCCAACCCATTCTTTGGCCAGGCTATTCTAACCCACGCTAACCCACGCCAATCCATGCTAACCCATGCTAGCCCATGCCAACCCATGCTAATCCATGCCAACCCATGCTAGCTCATGCCAATCCATGCTAACCCATGCCAACCCATGCTAGCCTATGCCAACCCATGCTAGCCTATGCCAACCCATGCTAGACCATGCTAATCCATGCTAACCCATGCCAGCTCACGCCAACCCATGTTAACCCATTCTAGACCATGCTAACCCATGCCAACCCATGCTAGGCCATGCCAACCCATGCTAGCCCATGCCAACCCATGCTAACCCATGTTAACCCATTCTAACCCATGCTAGCCCACGCCAACCCATGTTAACCCATTCTAGACCTTGCTAATCCATGCTAGCCCACGCCAACCCATGTTAACCCATTCTAACCCATGCTAGACCATGCTAATCCATTCTAACCCATGCTAGCCCACGCCAACCCATGTTAACCCATTCTAACCCATGCTAGCCTATGCCAACCCATTCTAGACCATGCTAACCCATGCTAACCCATGCCAAGTCCATTCCTTGGCCAGGCCCATTCTAGCCCAAGTTGTTGGCCAACCTCTCCAGGGTTCACGGGGCTCCATCCGGTCCACGTGACCGGCCGCGGCGTGACCCGGAAGTGAACGCCCGGAGCGACGACGACGACGACGGCGGTGACGGCGGTGAAGTGAAGGCGGGAACAAGCGCGCGGGCGGCAGCGGGTACCGGGGGGTCAACGCGGGGTCACGGGGTCACGGGCACGGGCGCGGGCGGCAACGGCGGCATCAGGCCCGGCCTGACCGGACCGGATAGAGGGCGGGGGGGGGGGGGCACCGGGGGGGGGGGGGTGACGGAACCACCAGGGGGGGGGGGGAGAGGTGTCCCCCTGAGGGGGGGGGGGGGGGGAGGGGCAGATATTCAGATTCAACTGTATTGTCATTGTGCAGTGTACAGAGAGGGGGGGGGGGGGGGGGGGGGGTGGGGAGAGGAGGGCAGGGTCGTGGGCAGCCCCCGGGGACATTGAGGGGGGAGGGGGTGGTGCCGGTGCCGGGATACCCGGGCAGTGACCCTGACTCTACATAATGGTCCATAAATCTCCATCACCACTTCCTGACTTTTACACTCAACGCCCTGACTGGTGAAAGCAAACGTCCCCCTGCACCGGCAGTGTCTGTGTCCCCCTGCACCAGCAGTGTCTGTGTCCCCCTGCACCAGCAGTGTCTGTGTCCCCTGTACCAGCAGTGTCTGTGTCCCCCTGCACCAGCAGTGTCTGTGTCCCCTGTACCAGCAGTGTCTGTGTCCCCCTGTACCAGCAGTGTCTGTGTCCCCCTGTACCAGCAGTGTCTGTGTCCCCTGCACCAGCAGTGTGTCTGCACCAGCAGTGTGTCCCCCTGCACCAGCAGTGTCCCCCTGCACCAGCAGTGTCTGTGTCCCCCTGCACCAGCAGTGTCTGTGTCCCCCTGCACCAGCAGTGTCTGTGTCCCCCTGCACCAGCAGTGTCCGTGTCCCCCTGCACCAGCGGTGTCTGTGTCCCCCTGCACCAGCAGTGTCTGTGTCCCCCTGCCCCAGCAATGTCTGTGTCCCCCTGCACCAGCAGTGTCTGTGTCCCCCTGCAGCAGCAGTGTCTGTGTCCCCCTGCAGTGTCAGCACCAGCAGTGTATGTGTCCCCCTGCACCAGCAGTGTCTGTGTCCCCCTGCACCAGCAGTGTCTGTGTCCCCTGCACCAGCAGTGTCTGTGTCCCCCTGCACCAGCAGTGTCTGTGTCCCCCTGCACCAGCAATGTATGTGTCCCCCTGCACCAGCAATGCATGTGTCCCCCTGCACCAGCAATGTCTGTGTCCCCCTGCACCAGCAGTGTGTCCCCCTGCACCAGCAGTGTCTGTGTCCCCCTGCACCAGCAGCAATGTATGTGTCCCCCTGCACCAGCAGTGTCTGTGTCCCCCTGCACCACCAGCAGTGTCTGTGTCCCTCTGCAGCTCTTGTCTGGTTCCGAGGTACAGCCTAGGAAACAGGCCCTTCAGCCCACCGTGTCCACCCAGACCATCGATCAGACGTTCACACTAGTTCTATGTTATCCCTCTTTCTCACCCCCCCCCACACACACACACACACACACACTATAGACAATAGGTGCAGGAGTAGGCCATTTGGCCCTTCGAGCCCACCGAGCTAGGATCAAGTTTACAGAGGCCAATTAGCCTACAAACCCACGGGGAGAACGTACAAACGCCACACAGACAGCACTCGTAGTCAGGATCGAACCCGGGTCTCTGGAGCGGTGAATTTAGTTTGATTTAGTTTATTGTCACGTGTGCCAAGGTACGGTGATTCGCTTTTGTTGTGTTTAAGAAAGAACTGCAGATGCTGGAAAATCAAAGGTAGACAAAAAGCTGGAGATACTCAGTGGGTTACCCATTTCCTTCGCTCCATAGATGCTGCCTCACCCACTGAGTTTCTCCAGCTTTTGTTGTGTGCTATCCAGTCAGTGGAAAGACAAAACATTCACAGTGTGTAGATACATGTTAAGGGAGTAATGTTTAGTGTAAGGTAGAGCCAGTGATAGACCATCCAGTGTACAGCTGTATAATCACGGTCTTGCCATTGTTGTGATGTGTTTGTCTGCTCATTCCCAGCATGGCCATGGATACTCGTTTCACTAGGGGCAAGTCAGCCATCCTGGAGCGCTCGCTCACCCGCCCCAAGTCAGAGGTCAGCCTGAGCGCCTTCACTCTGCTCTTCTCCGAGATCGTGCAGTACTGCCAGAACCGCGTGTACTCGGTGTCAGAGCTTCAGAACAAGCTGTCGGAGCTGGGCCATCAGGTGGGGGCCCGAATCTTAGACGTGCTGGTTATGCGGGAGAAGAACGGCAAGCGTGAGACCAAGGTGATCAACGTGCTGCTCTTCATCAAGGTCAACGTGTGGAAGGCCTTGTTCGGCAAGGAGGCGGACAAGCTGGAACAGGCCAATGACGACGACAAGACCTACTACATCATCGAGAAGGAGCCGCTCATCAATGCCTACATCTCGGTGCCCAAGGAGAACAGCACGCTCAACTGTGCCTCCTTCACCGCGGGCATCGTGGAGGCCATCCTCTCCTACAGTGGATTCCCCGCCAAGGTTACAGCCCACTGGCACAAAGGCACCACCCTCATGATCAAGTTTGACGAGTCTGTCATTGCACGCGACAAGACTTTGGATGGGCGATAAGATGCGCACTCTCTCCCTCTCTCACCCAACGTCATGAACAGTAACCATGTGCAGTGTTAAGATAACTTTGTCTCCAACTGCCCTCCTGTTTCACCTCCCTGCTGTGGACTATTAACCATTCCAAGTGTGCAAGTGTTGCTGTTTAACTGTATCCCTTATTCCGCCTGCTTCATTCTTCTGTGCTTTAGGAAATCTAAATAAGGAGGGATTTGCTGGTACCTGGTATTAATTATCCGTTGGTTGTGAAAATTAGCATTGCTTATAAAACCATTACAAAATCTCGGGTTGCTTTGGTGGCAGTGACAAACTCTCCTGTTTGTGGTGATTCTGTCTGTGTTGGAGTCGTTGACGTCACCTGTCCAGGTTTATTGCAATTCTCACTGAGAGGGATCGCTGTAAGAGTGTGGAAAATGGTACTGTAAGACTCCTCTGCTGCACCGAGAAAAGTAGTTTCATTTAATAGCTTTTATGGAAACGCTGTCCTTTGTAAATTAACCAGTAAATTAACTAAATAAAGCTTAATATTTACACTGGAAATCCATTCATATTGGATCAGGAGATTGTTAAGAACCTCAGAAATATTTTGTGTCAGAATTAGAGTTTTTGTTTTGCACTGTGAAAACAGTTAATGTTTGCAATAATCCATTTCCATTCTTTCACTTGAACCCATCTGCAGTAAAAATTAGTCTTGGAGCAATTGTACGCATTGTTCTAATAAAAGTAAAGAATTAATTTATGCAAAATGAATGGAATGCTTAAGGATTGTGATACATTATGCTGCGCCGGTCCCTGATTCGCTCCTGTTCCTATAATGTCCACTTGACAGAGACCTAACTCTAGTCTACACACACTAGGGACAATTTACACTTGTATCAAGCAAATTAACCTACAAACCTGTATGTCTTTGGAGTGTGGGAGGAAACCAAAGATCTCGGAGAAAACCCACGCAGTCACGGGGAGAGCGTGCAAACTCCATGCAGGTAGCATCTATAGTCGGGATTGAACCGGACCTCTGGCACTGCAAGGATGTTGTTCCACCATGCCGCCCCATCCATGTTTATTAATGGAGATGTCATGTAAGAAAGGCTGACAGACAACATATTCTTGTGAATTAAATTACATCTTGTTATTCTTTCTTCAGTTTACTGGAATATAAATTAAATTACAGCTGGAAGAAAAATGTGGAACATCCTTGTACGACAAATAAACACTTCAAACAGCAGAGATAGACACAAAAACCTGGAATAACAGTGGGTCAGGCAGCAACTGGAGAAAAAGAATAGGTGTCGTTTCAGGTCAAGATCCTTCTTTGCACTGAGTCAAGTGAGAGAGAAACGAGAAATATGATATCTCTCGTTTCCCTCTCCCGTCTCCAACTCTGAAGAAGGGTCTCGACCCAGAAAAACACCCATTCCTTCTCTCCAGAGATGCTGCCTGTCCCGCTGAGTTACTCCAGCATTTTGTGTCGTATCTTCAGTGTAAACCAGGATCTGCAGTTCCTTCCTCCACATTTCAATCACCAGCATGACTATCAAGGTTTGATAGCTTCCAGCTCTTAACACAACAATGAGCCACAAGCTTATCATTAAGTTCCACAAAAAGACACCATCTTAACACAAGTTCACAGCCTATTCGCTCCATCTCTGACTCTCTCAACCTCTGAGCATAAATCTCCGTTTCATCTGTTTCCAGAATTCAGAAACAAATGTTTAAAGTTAATTGGACGAGGTGGCTTAAATCACGATAATATTACTTCAAGAAGAACTTTTGAGCTTTAAGGCCTTTGGGACATAGAACAGTCCAGCCGGTGAATAGGACCAGGTCCAGGCCCAAAATGTCCTTGCCGACCATTATACCAAACCCCTGCCTGTGTGTCTAAATGCCCCTTAAATATTGCTCTCATATCTGCTTCCACCACTTCCTGCATTGCATTCCAGACACCTGTCCCATTCTGTAAAAAATAAACTTGCCTCGTAAATCTCTTTTTGAAAAAACATTACCTCTCTCACCTTAAAAGTACGCCCTCTGGTGTTTGACATTTCCACCCTGGGAAAAAGACTATATTAGTATATATATAAAGTACTAACACACTAATCTACACTATACTATCAGGTTGCTTCAGAGAAAACAATGCAAGGTTGTCCAGCCTCTCGTCACAGAATATAGTCTCTAGTTCAGGTAGTATCCTGGTAAACCCCTTCAACAACATTCCAAATCCTCCACACTTCACCTATTGTGTGCGACACTACAAAGGTGCTTGTCACGTATGCACCTGCGTATACGTGAGATTATTTCTGCATAGATCACACTTGCACGAGTCTCCATATTTTGGCATTGACAAAAAGTCCGGTCCATGTACTGGAGTAGCTCCCGATCCAGGCGAGCCCCAGGCAGCTACAGGGCCTCCTCTGTCGCCCACTGACCCACATCCCTCGCCCGCCCAGCCACCTCTGTGTCCCTGTGGTGAACCTGTGGAATTCTTTGCCACAGAAGGCTGTGGAGGCTGTCGATGGATATTTTTATGGAAGAGATAGATAGATTCTTGATTAGTACGGGTGTCTGGGGTTATGGGGAGAAGGCAGGAGAATGGGGTTGAGAGAGAAAGATAGATCAGCCATGATTGAATGGCGGAGTAGACTTGATGGGCCAAATGGCCTAATTCTGCTCCTATATTAGAGAGCATGCTGACCGGTTGCATCGTGGCTTGGTTCATCAACTTGAGCGCCCTGGAGAGGAAAAGACTACAAAAAGTAGTAAACACTGCCCAGTCCATCATCGGCTCTGACCTTCCTTCCATCGAGGGGATTTATCGCAGTCGCTGCCTCAAAAAGGCTGGCAGTATCATCAAAGACCCACACCATCCTGGCCACACACACACATCTCCCTGCTACCTTCAGGTAGAAGGTACAGGAGCCTGAAGACTGCAATGACCAGGTTCAGGAATAGCTACTTCCCCACAGCCATCAGGCTATTAAACCTGGCTCGGACAAAACTCTGATTATTAATAACCCATTTTTTGTTATTAGCACTTTATCAGTTTATTTATTCAGGTGTGTATATATTTATATTACGGTATATGGACACACTGATCTGTTTTGTAGTAAATGCCTACTATGTTCTGTGTGCTGAAGCAAAGCAAGAATTTCATTGTCCTATCCAGGGACACATGACAATAAACTCACTTAATTTATGAACACTAGATGACCAATAGATTAATCAACAATTACTGTTTCCACATCAAACTATAACAGTGAAGCCAGCTCCCAACCCACATTGTAAAACCACCTTTGTAAATTGTGGATTTCTTTATTATTAATCAAAAATATATCATACAAGCATTTACAACAGAAGAAACCTGAAATGCATCAATTCCCACTGCACCATCAGGACAGAGGTTACACGGAGCTCTGACTGGAGCTGTAAACTAAGTGGTGATTCCGCATGTAAGCATGTTGACTTTGAAGGTGAAGGGGAAAAGATTTAATAGGAATCTGAGGGGTAACCTTTTCACACAAAGGGTGGTGGGTGTATGGAACGAGCTGCCAGAGGAGGTAGTTGAGGCTGGGACTATCCCAACATTCAAGAAACATTTAGACAGGTACATGGATAGGACAGGTTTGGAGGGATATGGACCAAACACAGGCAGGTGGGACTAGTGTAGCTGGGACATGTTGGCCGGTATGGGCAAGTTGGGCCGAAGGGCCTGCTTCCACACTATCACTCAATAACTATGACTCGTCATTTCCCTGAGATTCAAGAGAAAGTGGTGACCAGTTCTAATTCTGCTGACATGTTTCCTGGTTAAGGCACAATGTTACATCTTAACATTTTTGGAAAATATTTTTTAAAAGGCTTTGCATGGTTGTAGTACTTGTTTTGTCAGTTTTCCACCCAGCGCAGAATGGAGGGGAGAACTATTTTCCCTGCCCCTGGCAGGTAAACCGTTCAAAATGGGTTGGCAGACTCTCCCTGGACCCTTGCAGGGACTATCGCAATGTTTAAGAAACATTTAGACAGGTACATGGATAGGACAGGTTTAGAGGGATATGGACCAAACACTGGCAGGTGGAACTAGTGTAGCTGGGGCATGTTCCACACTGTATCACTCAATGACTGCACCAATTTCAAAAGATTCTGGAACAGCTCGTTGATTTCTGGCTGGGTAGCAACAAAAAAGATAGACACAGAATGCTGGAGAAACTCAGCGAGACAAACAGCATCTCTGGAGAGAAGGAACGGGTGACGTTTTGGGTCAAGACCGTTCTTCAGACTGCCAATGTCTCCTCCATTCAGTTCTTCAGATAACAATGTCTTTTTGGTTCAGTTTCAGAGAGGAGAAATATTTCTCATTGGTTAAATAAATCATCATGTAGAATTTCTGATTGGCTGAATTGGAGGGCTAGGACATTGGTCATTGGTCACTCATTCATCGAGTTGGAGAGTTGTTCAATGGCTGAGACACCAAAGGAGGTCAACGTTTATTGGCCCAGCTGGAGATCTTCAGCAGTGGCTGAACCCTGCGCTAGGCTTTGACCCGTCCACCAGCTGAGTTGAACTCGATGTGGGTCTCCTGGTGCCTCCGCAAGTCGACTTTCCGCTGGAATCCCTTCTCGCAGGCGGAGCAGATGAAAGGCTTGAAGCCGGTGTGTTTCCTGCTGTGGGTGATGAGGTTGGAGCTCTGACTGAAAGCTTTCCCACACACCTGACACTTGTGGGGCTTCTCACCTGCAACACAACACCATTGGCAATGATAGATACGAGGCCTTCCTCACCTGAGTCCCGGTCTCAGTAGAGGATGCTCTGCCAAGGACAGCGAGGGACTAAGTGGGGAGGGGGAGGAAGAAGAACTATATTCACATAGTCAACTATGCAGCACATGACAGCGTGGATCCCTGTAGACTATGGGAGTGTGTGTGCTGGATGTGATTTTATTAGCCATGGGGAGTAGCTATGGGGAGTGTGCTGGATCTGTCTGTACCTGTATGGATGAAGGTGTGACAGAGTGGATCCCAGTAGTTGAGGGGGGTGGGGGGGTTTGTGCGGGAGTGGATCCCAGTAGCCAGGTGGGTGCCTGCTGGATTAGAGGTACCTGTGTAGACAAAGGTGTGACAGCGTGGATTCCTGTTGCCAGCAGGGAGGGGTGTGTGTGCTGGGGCAGACAGGTACCTGTGTGGATGAAGGTGAGCGGGGGTAGATCCGTACCTGTGTGGATGAAGGTGAGCGGGGGTAGATCCGTACCTGTGTGGATGAAGGTGAGCGGGGGTAGATCCGTACCTGTGTGGATGAAGGTGTGCGGGGGTAGATCCGTACCTGTGTGGATGAAGGTGTGCTTCTTCATGTCTGACTTCTGGTGGAAGCACTTGCCACAGTACTGGCAGGGATATGGACGGGTGTCCGAGTGGATCAGCAAGTGTGTGGACAATGTAGAGGATCGCTTGAAGTTTTTCCCACAGATCTTGCAGTTGAAACTCTTCTCCTGTTGAAACAGAATGGAGGTTTAATGCCGAAGACAGACACAGAGTGCTGGAGTAACTCAGCGACTCAGGCAGCATCTCCGGAGAGAAGGAATGGGTAACATTTTGTGTCGGGACCCTTTTTCAGACTGAAAGATAGAAAAGCCATGAATAAATCAGGGCCGGCAGCAGGATGACCTCAGGAAGGGTGGAGTCCATAATGGTCCATTGTTGGCTGGGGAAGAAGTGCTAATGACAGGAATACAAGAAAACGAACACCCTTCTCGGTTACTCCAGTATTTTGTGTCTATCTAAAGTGGGAGACGAGGAAACACTTTTTCTCACAGAGAGTTGTGAGTCTGTGGAATTCTCTGCCTCAGGTTCTCATACTTTAAAGAGAGAGAGTTAGATAGGGCTCTTAAAGATAGCGGAGTCAGGGGATATGGGGAGAAGGCAGGAACGGGGTACTGATTGGGGATGATCAGCCGTGATCACATTGAATAGCGGTGTTGGCTCGAAGGGCCAAATGGCCTCTACACCTGCACCTATTGTCTATTGTCTCCACAGTTACTCCTTACCTTGGTTTGGGTGTGTGTGGCCCTGTGTTGCTCTACACTGGCGGAGTGACCAAAGGCTTTTTCACACGTCCCGCAGGAGAAGTGCTGGGTCCCACTGTGTGGTCTCCGGACATGAACGTCCGGCCTGTGCGGACTTGGAAAGCCCTGCATTGGAAATATTGACAGTGAAGATAGATAACTGTCACACGCACCCAGTGACTGTTCACCCTAATACATTTATCAGCGACCGGCCGCACATGTCCAGTTATCTGAGGATTGCCGCACTGGTGAGGCTTTCACACAGCCATGGACAGAGGCCACCGAGTCCCCACCAACCAGCACGCATCACAGTTACACCCAATCCACTTCCTGCTCTCCTTAACTGCGCTCAGATTCCAGCACCCACTGTGGGTCAGTCACCGATCCACCCACCCACCTTGGAGAGCCGTTCCCTCTTGTAAATGGTGGGTGTATGGAACAAGCTGTGTGCCTGTGTGGATGTCTGTGTGTGTGTATGCCTGTGTATACGTATGTGTGTGCGTGTGTGGTGTGTATGTCTGTGTATGTGTGTGCGCCTAGTGTGGGTGTCTAGTGCGTGTGTACACCTGGTGTGCACTTCTGTGTATGTGTGTGCACTTAGTGCGGGTGCACAGCTGGGTGTGTGTGTCTGTGTATGTGTGTCTGTGTATGTGTGTATGTGTCTGTGTGTGTGTCGTGTGTGTCTGTGTGTGTCTGTGTGTGTGTGTGTGTGTGTGTGTGTGTGTGTGTGTGTGTGTGTGTGTGTGTGTGTGTGTGTGTGTGTGTGTGTGTGTGTGTGTGTGTGTGTGTGTGTGTGTGTGTGTGTGTGTGTGTGTGCGTGTGTGTGTGCGTGTGTGTGTGTGTGCGTGTCTGTGTGCGTGTGTGTGTGTGTGTGCGTGTGTGTGTGTGTCGTGTGTGTCTGTGTGTGTGTGTCTGTGTGTGTGTGTGTGTGTGTGTGTGTGCGTGTGTGTGTGTGCGTGTGTGTGTGTGTGTGTGTGCTGTGTGTGTGTGTGTGTGTGTGTGTGTGTGTGTGTGTGTGTGTGTGTCTGTGTGTGTGTGTGTGTGTGTGTGTGTGTGTTTCTGTGTGTGTGTGTGTGTGTCTGTGTGTGTGCGTGTGGCCAGGTGTGACTGGGGAACACAGGCAGCGACCATTTACCTTGTCACATTTGAGGCTGTCGTACGGGCCTCTCGGAGTGCTGGCGACTGTGCAGCCTTTACCTTCACTGCTCTGTGTGCTGCTCTGTTTCTGGACGGTGCCTTTAGCCTCCAGAAGCGGCGACAGATAATCCTCAACCAGGTGTTTGAGCCTGACGGTGGAGCTCCCAGTCCAGGGGCAGGGTCGACATCGTAAACCCAGGGCCATGACCGCTTCCGAAGGCACAAACACTTTGTCAGAAGCTGCAAGAGGTCAGATCGTTCAAATAAGGGTCTCGCCCATTCCTTCTCTCCAAAGATGCTGCCTCACCCGCTGAGTTACTCCAGTATTTACTGTCTACCTTCAATATCAATTCAAATCAATATTGACATGGATCTCAGGGCTGACCTAGACACAGAGTGCTGGAGTAACTCAGCGGGCCAGGCAGCATCTCTGGAGAAATTAAATAGTTCATAAGTGATAGGAGCAGAATTAGGCCATTCGGCCCATCAAGTCTACTCCGCCGTTCAATCATGACTCCATATCTCTCCCCCCTAACCCAATTCTCCTGCCTTCTCCTCATAACCCCTGAAGCTCATACTAATCAAGAATCTATCAATCTCTGCCTTATATCCATATAAATATCCATTGACGTGCCCTCCACAGCTTTCTGTGGCAAGTAATTCCACAGATTCACCACCCTCTGACTAAAGAAATTCCTCTTCATCTCCCTTCATAAAGGAACTTCCTTTAATTCTCAGGCTGTGACCGCTGGTCCTGGACTCTCCCACTAGTGGAAACATCCTCTCCACAGCATGTGACATTTTGGGTGGTGACTGTTCTACAGACCGAGTGTCAGGGAGTAGGAAACTAAAGGTTCCATCTAGGTTCTACCGATGAATCCCCCCGTCTCTGCATTCATGGACGCTGCCCGAACTCGGATGTCACACCTGACGGAGAGAGAGTTGTCCAGAGGTCCTCGCAGGTAGGTCTCCTCCCGCACACTCCCTCCTCCGCTCCAGGTGAAGCTGAGAGGCCGTCCCTGGCCGCTCCCAGGCCCACCAGTGTCTGAGCAGCTCGCCAGCACCTTGGCTCCGGGCCACACAGCGAGGGGGTGGTCTCCATGGGGTTGAGGCTCAACGGGGGCTCCTCCAGTTTAATTACCAGGGCTGCTGGTTCCCGAGATCCAGTCTCCACTGGGCCACGCACTGTAGAGGCAGGGAGGGAGAGAGGGAGGAGAGGAGGAGAGGGAGGGAGGAGGGAGGGAGGGGAGGGAGAGAGGGAGGGAGGGAGGGGGAGGGAGGGGAAGGTGGAGAGGGAAGGAGAGAGGGGGAGGGAGAGAGGGAGGGAGGGGAGGGGGGAGGGAGGGAGGGAGGGAGGGAGGGAGGGGGAGGGAGGGAGGGAGGGAGGGAGGGAGGGAGGGAGAGAAGGAGGGGGGGAGGGGGTAGGAGAGGGAGGGAGGGAGGAGGGAGGGAGGGAGAGGGGAGGGAGGGAGGGGAGGGAAGGAGGGAGGGAGGGAGGGAGGCAGTGGTGGAGATACAATACGATAGAACTTTATTTATCGCTGGAGGGAAATGTTTCTGCCAACAGTCATAAAAACACAAGATACATGAAATTAAAGTGAGAAGTGGAAAGGATTAGTGATGAGTAAAGATTGTGTGTGGGGGGGGGGGGGGGGGGGGGGGGGGGGGGGGGGGGGGGGGGGGGAGTCAGTCTATCCCACGACAGAATGGGGAGGAGTTGTACACTTTGATAGCCACAGGGAAGAAGGATCTCCTGTGGCGTTCTGTGCTGCATCTTGGTGGAACCAGTCTGTTGCTGAAGGTGCTCCTCAGGTTGACCAGTGTGTGATGAGCTGTATTGTCCAGGATGCAGGAGTATCTAATGACCAATGAGTGCCCTTCCATGTCTTAACGCCAGGGAAGTGGCAGGGCTAGTACAGGGCCGAATGGGCTCCTCTTCTTTGTAGTTAGCTTCAATGTAGAACAGTACAGCACAAGACCAGGCCCTTCGGCCCACAATGTCAGTGCCCAGCCATCACCTTATCTGCCTGTGCATGATCCATTCCCTGCACACATTCATGTGTCGATCCAAAACCCTTTTAGACTTAGACACCACTATCAAACTTGCCCCAATTATTTGTCCCAATACTGGCTCCTATTTATTTTTACCAAAAATAAATGAATTCAATTATTTACAACAATAATATTTACAAAGTGACCAATACCAACATACCCACCATGGAATTAAACCCCCCCCCCAACTATTCTAAATACTAAGGTAGACACAAAATGCTGGAGTAACTCAGCGGGACAGGCAGCATTTCTGGTGAGAAGGAATGGGTGACGTTTCAGGTCCAGACCCTTCTTCAGACTGAATTCTTTATACTAAATATTAAATGACTATACTACGATCCTGATCTGTCATGTTGGCCCCCTTCGGTCATGACTGACCATGGGTGATGCATCCTGGTCGGACGCAAGCCTGGGCGATTGATGTCATATGGAGGACAGACAGGCTGTTGCCCATGCAGCACGTCCCCCCTCTTCACGTCGCTGATCGATCCAAGGGAACAGCCGGGCCGTTACAGTTTGGCACCAGCGCCATCGCAGGAGCTGCCAGAAGTTGTAGACAACGACAAACTGCCTTAGGGGTTTTCTTGAGGTTTACTCCAGGAGCCTTTTCCATGACTGGATATGGCCACAAGGCAGTGGAGGTTTTAAATCAGAGTTTTCCCTCTCCTAGATGGACTGCCTTCCCAGGCTGACGAGCCCCATCTGCCCGAGACTCAAGGGGGGCGGGAGAGTGTGCAGGTCTATAGCAGACTGCCCATGGGGTTTAAGAAGGAACTGAGATGTCTTACACCGCTTCCTCAGCGGGTGCAGCAGCATCTATGGAGCGAAGGAAATAGGCCACGTTTCGGGCCCAAAACCCTTCTAGACTGAGGAAGGGTTTCGG
The DNA here is from genome assembly GCF_028641065.1 of Leucoraja erinaceus. Classification (NCBI taxonomy): domain Eukaryota; kingdom Metazoa; phylum Chordata; class Chondrichthyes; order Rajiformes; family Rajidae; genus Leucoraja; species Leucoraja erinaceus. The sequence goes on from NC_073415.1 coordinate 11,244,472, forward strand.
CTCGAAACGTTGCCTATTTCCTTAGCTCCATAGATGCTGCTGCACCCGCTGAGTTTCTCCAGCTTTTTGTGTAACAGCCCAAATCTAGGATGCAGTTTAACCCCCCCAACCCCACCCCACCCTGGTGCCCAATGGTCCCAGAATCCCCCCCGTGGACACTGCATGTTCCTATTCGAGGGAAATGGGCCCCTCGCCTGTAGGGTGGGCAGAGAGGACGTTCCTGGGTTTCTTACCTGGAATGTTTGTCAGACTGAGCACATGGTCATCCTCATCGAACGGCTGGGTCTGGTGACTGGTCAACCGACGACTCCTCACCAGAAATGACCGCGGCATCCTGAGTGTCCCTCCTCTAAAATAAATAGGTAAAAATAAATAGGGTTGATTGGTGGTCACTCGAAACGAGTCTGACTGTCCTCTCATGGGGGAAGCCTGTGCGTGACTTTGTTCAATGTGGGGAGACTGGTGCACAGACAGCCACCCCACCTGTGGTCCTTAACAGATCTGGGTCAGGATCCAGTGGCATGGAGTCCAAGACGACCGGAGACCCTTTTCTGCTGCAGCCTTCATCCGCCTTCCCAGCTGTTGTGACATGTTCCTCCACTAAGGTCAGCCATCGTCCTCCGCCTGTTCCACCGTTGAGGACTTGGTTGGATTGGCTCTTTGTCAGAGACCTCCCCCTCGACCTTACCGCCATGGGTGGCCCTACCAGGAGCATCGATAGCTCCAGACGGCATCGCTCTCAGGATCTCAGGTCCACACAAGGTTCTCCACCACCACAAGGTGACAATCCACGGGGAAGGTAGATCAGGTAGGACGCAGGAGGATGAAGGATGATCTTATAGAATGTGTAGGAAAGAACTGTAGATGCTGGTTTAAATCGAAGGTAAACACATAAAGCTGGAGTAACTCAGCAGGACAGGCAGCATCTCTGGAGAGAAGGAATGGGTGACGTTTCGGGTGGATCTTTGGTTTAATCCAGCATCTGCAGTTCCTTCCTACACAGTGGGAAATTGTTGCTGGAAAAGTGTTGGTTAAGTCACAGCCACATCAACATTCAACTTTCTGCAGCCACCAGGATGTGGATGTCACAGAGTTGTGAATGTCCAGCCCTTGCCCTGGGATTGAGACCAGTCCACCCTCTGTGTCACAGGCCCCACATTGGGGACAACCCACTCTGTTATCTCTGGGGAAAGCTGGAGATGTTTAGGGCTTTCGTGTCCATCTTCCATGTATCAAATGTTGACCTCGCTATCATCGTCCATCCTGAAAAGGATGCAAGCTTCCAGCGACAATCAGTGGGAGCCATCACTTGTTGCAATAGATGATGGTGATAGCAGAATTAGCTCAGGATACTTCCAGTTCCCAGCCCCGCGACATGGACACTTCTGCTATGGAGCCAGGGCTGTTAGTTAACAGAGCCAATACATTTGTAAAACCGCCCTACACTTAATGTAACACCCATCAGTTAGTGTTGCTGAAAAAAAACAAACACATTAAACTGATTCGTCATTGATGTTAGAAGCAACTTTTAACTTTCATTTTAGCCTTTTTTCTCTCTGCAGCTCCAAATCCAGTCTTCACTCCCTCTCCCGTCTCTTTGTCCAACTCTCATTCACTCATTGCCACCCTTGCAACACACTAAACTAATAAATAAACTAGACATTTGCCATCTTCTCACCTCAACCTACCCCTCCCCTAAAGCCTCTCTACATCTGCCCCCTCCTCCTTATCTCAAAGAGTTGCGACTCTTTTGAGGTTTGCAAGCTCATTGTAAAACTGAAACAACACCCAATATCAGCAAGCCCTGAGAAAGATGCAATCAATACCCTCCCGCTAAACCAATGGACGTTTAACTAATGGTAAACGGTGGCCTTCAATGCTGAGGATCAAGTGGTGGGTTGAAGCGGTGAGGACAGAATCATAGGTACACAAAAAAGCTGGAGAAACTCAGCGGGTGCAGCAGCATCTATGGAGCAAAGGAAATAGGCAACGTTTCGGGCCGAAACCCTTCCTGGCATCCTGCAGTGTGCTCATTCCACCTCTAGAGGGAGATTGAGGGCCATCTCTGGTGCCGAATGAAGGGATCTCAAACCTATTCCTTCTCTCCAGAGTTGCTGCCTGACCAAGTAACTTACTCCAGCTTTGCAATCTTCGGTTTAAACCAGCATTCTGCAATTCCTTCCCACACATTCCTCCACTGTCAGAGTGACACAGAGTGCTGGAGTCACTCAGCGGGTCAGGCAGCATCTCTGGAGAACATGGATAGGTGACGTTTCACAGAGTGCTGGAGTAACTCAGCGGGTCAGGCAGCATCTATGGAGCTAAGGAAATAGGCAACGTTTCGGGCCGAAACCCGTAAGGGTTTTGGCCCGAAACGTTGCCTATTTCCAGAAGGATTTTGGCCCGAAAAGTTGCCTATTTCCTTAGCTCCATAGATGCTGCTGCACCATAACTCAGCGGGTCAGGCAGCATCTGTGGAGAACATGGATAGGTGATGTTTCACAGAGTGCTGGAGTAACTCAGCTGGTCAGGCAGCATCTGTGGAGAACATGGATAGGTGACGGTTCACAGAGTGCTGGAGTAACTCAGCGGGTCAGGCAGCATCTGTGGAGAACCTGGATAGGTGACGTTTCACAGAGTGCTGGAGTAACTCAGCGGGTCAGGCAGTATCTCTGGAGAGAAGGAATGGGTAACTTTTCGGGTTGAGAGTCAGGAGCAAAGAGTGAGGCCCAACACAAATTGGAGGAACAGCACCTCATCTTTTGCCTGAGCAGCTTACACCCCAGCAGTAGGATAATGAATCCTAACTTCAAGTATCCCTTGCTTTCCCTCTCTCTCCGTCCCTCCCCCACCCTAGTTCTCTAAACAGTTTCACTGCCCTCCTGATTAATTTTACTGTTTGTATGCCTCGTTGTCACCTTCCCCTCAGCCAACAGTGAACCATTCTACATTTCCGTGTCCATCATCCCCTTTGATCTGTCATTTTCACTTCCATATCTCAGTGCCCCCCACTCTCCTGACTCTCAACCCGAAAAGTTACCCATTCCTTCTCTCCAGAGATGCTGCCTGACCCGCTGAGTTACTCCAGCACTCTGTGAAATGTCACCTATCCATGTTCTCCACAGATGCTGCCTGACCCGCTGAGTTACTCCAGCACTCTGTGAAACGTCACCTATCCATGTTCTCCACAGATGCTGCCTGACCCACTTAGTTACTCCAGCACTCTGTGAAACGTCACCTATCCATGTTCTACACAGATGCTGCCTGACCCGCTGAGTTACTCCAGCACTCTGTGAAACGTCACCTATCCATGTTCTCCACAGATGCTGCCTGACCCACTTAGTTACTCCAGCACTGTGTGAAACGTCACCTATCCATGTTCTCCACAGATGCTGCCTGACCCGCTGAGTTACTCCAGCACTCTGTGAAATGTCACCTATCCATGTTCTCCACAGATGCTGCCTGACCCGCTGAGTTACTCCAGCACTCTGTGTCTTTTGTAAACCAGTATCTGTGCAGTTCCTTATTTCTACATTCCTGCAAGTGCCCAGTGTTTATAATATCATAAGCCTCACTGATCAGTTTACGATGGCTAAAGTTGTACGTACAGGGTACTTGGAAGCAGTGGGCATAATGAAGCCAGCTCTGGACTCTACACCAGAGAGAACCAGTAGCCAGGTTCTGCAGAGACACAGAGTGCAGACTGCAGAGCCAGGCCGACCCTGCAACGCTGCCAGGACAACAGATCAAGGTCAGACCAAGGTCCCTGCTTACAACAACTGGGACTTGAAAATGGGGCCAAACTGGCGACTCTGTATACTATCTCAGTGTTCTACTGCTACGCATGCTTACTGTATCTGAGATGCTTATCCAAGATGTATCTCAGTTCTTTCGTATAGTGATTCCTGTACTGAACTGTATACAAAAATGAGTTTCACTGTACCTCAGTACCTGTGACAAATAAATAGCATGCCATGCAATCTTGAACAAAACACAAAGTGCTGGAGTAACTCAGCGGGTCAGGCAGCATCTCTGTGGGACAGGGATAGGTGACGTTTCAGGTCGGGACCCTTGGTCAGACTGGAACTGGGGAGGGGTTCGGCCGCGAAGGGTTGTGAGCAAGGCTGTGCTCTCCACAACCCAGACCCAGACCCAGGGGTAGGCTACTTCATCCCCGTTGTCCAACAACGACACCCGACCCCAGTCACGGTCACTGCAGCGGGCAGAGGTCAGACCGCTTGAGAAATGGCGAACATCTTCAGTGCCTCACCGAGAACTCCCAGTGAGGGCCAGTGACCACACGCAGTCTCCCAGAGAGGGCTCCCAGAGAGGGCTAGAGTCCATGTACCATGCTGCAGTGACATGTTGAAGTCAGTGACCATGCATCGTACCCCACTGTCAACCTATTTCTATTCCCATGGCTAGCTGACTACCGGACCCAGCAGTGACTGGGCTGAGACGCACCATAAATAACTCAGCGTGCCGCATCTCCGCCAAGTCTCAGCACAGTTCCAACGTCAAAAACAAATCTCACTCCGTGTACTTACAGCAAAAGGAAGCGGTCCTCACCCTGAGAGAGCGAGAGAGAGTCCGTCCGGGACCTGGCGCTTGTGGAGAGGAGACGAGGGTTAGTGTGCCGGGCGCGAGGGGATCGATTTGAGCTGTGTGCGGAAGGTTGGCTGGTGTCGGCTCGCTCTGTAACCACAGCTTCCCGTCTAAACCAGCGAGTGTGGGCCAGTAACTGAGCATCGAGCAAGGGGAGGGGCTGTTCACACAGCCAGTCTCACCCCCACTAAATCAGATCCAAATTAGCACAGGCCTCCACACTCCAAGCCGGCGGGTCACATTGACATTCTGAGCTGGTCCATCTCACACCAAGAGCTTCCAGATGCTGGTTTATATGAAGATGCTGGAGTAATTCAGCGGGTCAGGCAGCATCTGTGGAGAACACGGATAGGTGACATTTCACAGAGTGCTGGAGTAACTCAGCGGGTGCAGCAGCATCTGTGGAGAACATGTATAGGTGCCGTTTCACAGAGTGCTGGACTAACTCAGCAGGTGCAGCAGCATCTATGGAGCTAAGGAAATAGGCAACGTTTCGGGCCGAAGCCCTGATGGGTTTCGGCCCGAAACGTTGCCTATTTCCAGAAGGGTTTCGGCCCGAAACGTTGCCTATTTCCTTCGCTCCATAGATGCTGCTGCACCATAACTCAGCGGCAACAGCAGCATCTGGGCCGAACATGGATAGGTGACGTTTCACAGAGTGCTGGAGTAACTCAGTGGGTCAGGCAGCATTGTGGAGAACACGGATAGATGACGTTTCACAGAGTGCTGGAGTAACTCAGTGGGTCAGGCAGCATCTGTGGAGAACATGGATAGGTGACGTTTCACAGAGTGCTGGAGTAACTCAGTGGGTGCAGCAGCATCTGTGGAGAACACGGATAGGTGACGTTTCACAGAGTGCTGGAGTAACTCAGTGGGTCAGGCAGCATCTGTGGAGAACACGGATAGGTGACGTTTCGGGTCGAGACTCTTCAGTCTGAAGAAGGGTCCAGACCTGAAACATCACCAATTCCTTTTCCTCCAGAGATGCTGCCTGACCCGCTGAGTTACTCCAACATTTTGTGTCCATCAAGCAGGGGAGGGGCTGTTCATACAACAAATCTCACACATACAAAATCAGAACCAAATTAGCACAGGCCTCCACACCCTGCCACTCTGACCCCGGGCATTGAGCTGGCTCGTTGAGTCATTCTATCTCACACTGAGAGGTTGCAGCGGTGGGAAGCTGCAGGAGGTTCTGGTTTTGAGTCATCCACACCAACACTCAGAGCTGACATGGTGGGAAAATGTAGATAGACACAAAAAGCTGGAGTAACTTAGTCAGCATGACAGGCGACATCTCTGGAGAGCCTTATTCTTAAACTGTGACCCCAGGTTGTGGACTCCCCCCATGTTTCCTGCATCTAGCCAGTCTAATCCTTTAAGAATTTTATGTTTCTATTCTATAAGATCACCTGTCATCTGGATGTCGTGAATGTCCAGACCTTGCCCTAGGATTGAGACCAGTCTACCCTTTGTCTCAGACCCTGCACTGGGAACAACCTCCCTGCTATTCCCAAGAGCCTGCTGCAAATGCACATCAGTTCCTATTAAACTCACCAGCAAAGGTTGGCACCGAAAGTTACCACTTTAGTTTAGTTATTGTCACATGTACTGAGGTACAGTGAAAAGCTTTTTGTTGTGTGCTAACTTCATTAGAGTGAATGCAACTCCTGCAACAACAAACAAACCCATGATTGAGATTGGATAGAGTTGTATTTCAGAGGCTTTTGGATAGGCACACGGAATGGATGGATATGGGTCATGTATAGGGGGGTGAGATCAATTTAATTTGACATCATGTTTGGCACAGACATTGTGGGCCGAATGGCCTGTTCCTGTGCTGTACTGTTCTATAAACCGTTGAGTCATTCCTGCATGAAGACAACTTTAATTTCAGTTTATTTTCTCTTTTAGCTCTTCACTGCACCTCGTTATTCGTGACAATAAACTAAACTGAACACTTAATCAAGCGTTCTTCCACTGACTTTCCCCAGGCACACACAGCCCTCACAAATTCCCTGTTACCCTGACAGCACATATTGTAGGAAGGAACTACAGATGCTGGTTTAAACCAAAGGAAACTGTAGCCCATGGAGAAACGTGGAAACTCCACACACACAGACAGCACCCGAGGTCGGGATTGAACCCGGGTCTCTGGCGCTGTGAGGCAGCAGCTCAACCAGCTGCACCATTGTGCCGTACCAAAGTGACAAGGTTAGTCAAAGGGGCTGCAGCCACAAACCTGGTGGAATCCAAGAACACTTGTGAACCTGCAGATGGCCAAACCCCCAATAACATTTCCTGTTGACGTGCATTCAGTTAGAAACTCACACTCAACAGCCGCTCTCACTCTGACGGTGGAGAGACACAATTCTGCTGCAGAGTCACTCATCCACTAGACAATACGACCCAGCATCAGCCTCCGAAATACTGCCGTTTATTTCAAGAGGGCTAGAATACAAAAACAAATATGTAATACAGAGTGTGCAGGAAGGAACTGCAGATGCTGGTTTAGACCCAAGATAAGACACAAAAAGCTGGAGTAACTCAGCGGGACAGGAAATGCTGAGGCTCTATAAGGAGCTGGTCAGACCACACTTGGAATATTGTGAGCAATTTTGGGCACCATATCTGAGGAAGGGTCCCAAGGAGGATCACACGAACAATCCCAGGAATCAGGTTAACACGTGATGAGCGTTTGTCGGCACTGGGCCTGCACTCGCTGGAGTTTAGAAGAATGAGGAGGGACCTCATTGATACAGAATAGTGAAAGGCTTGGATAGAGTGGATGTGGAGAGGATGTTTCCACTAGTTGAAGAGTCTAGGACTGGAGGTTATAGCCTCAGAATTAAAGGACATTCCTTTAGGAAAGAGATGAGAAGGAATTTCCTTTGTCAGAGGGTGGTGAATCTGTGAAATTATTTGCCATAGAAGGCTGTGGAGCCCAAGTCAGTGGATATTTTTTAAGGCAGAGGTAGTTAGAAAAATAGAAAATAGGTGCAGGAGGAGGCCATTCGGCCCTTTGAGCCAGCACCGCCATTCATTGTGATCCTGGCTGATCGTCCCCAATCAATAACCCGTGCCTGCCTTCTCTCCATATCCCTTGACTCCACTACCCCCTAGAGCTCTACCTAACTCTCTCTTAAATCCATCCAGTGACTTGGCCTCCACTGCCTTCTGTGGCAGGGAATTCCACAAATTCACAACTCTTTGGGTGAAAAAGTTTCTCACCTCAGTCTTAAATGGCCGCCCCTTTATTCTAAAACTGTGTGGCCCCTGGTTCTGGACTCACCCGACATTGGGAACAATTTTCCTGCATCTAGCTTGTCCAGTCCTTTTATAATTTTATATGTTTCTATAAGATATCCCCTCATCTTTCTAAACTCCAGTGAATACAAGCCTAGTCTTTTCAATCTTTCCTCATATGACAGTCCCACCATCCCAGGGATCAATCTCGTGAACCTACGCTGCACTGCCTCAATCACAAGGATGTCCTTCCTCAAATTAGGAGACCAAAACTGTATGCAATACTCCAGATGTGGTCTAACCAGAGCCCTATAAAACTGCAGAAGAACCTCTCCTATACTGAAATCCTCTTGTTATGAAGGCCAACATTCCATTAGCTTTCTTCACTGCCTGCTGTACCTGCACGCCAACTTTCAGTGACCGGTGTACAAGGACGCCCAGGTCTCGCTGCACCTCCCCCTTACCTAACCTAACCCCATTGAGATAATAATCTGCCCCCTTGTTTTTGCCACCAAAGTGGATAACCTCACATTTATCTATATTATACTGCATCTGCCACGCATCTGCCCACTCACTCAACCTGTCTAGGTCACCCTGCAACATCCTAACATCCTCTTCACAGTTCACACTGCCACCCAGCTTTGTGTCATCCGCAAACTTGCTAGTGTTGCTCCTAATTCCCTCTTCCAAATCATTAATATATATGGTAAACAGTTGCCGCCCCAACACCGAGCCTTGTGGCACTCCACTCGCCACTGCCTGCCATTCTGAAAAGGACCCGTTCACTCCTACTCTTTGCTTCCTGTCTGCCAACCAATTTTCTATCCATGTCAACACCCTAACCCCAATACCATGTGCTCTAATTTTAGTCACCAGTCTCCCGTGTGGGACCTTATCAAAGGCTTTCTGAAAGTCTAGATACACTACATCCACTGGCACCCGTTCATCCATTTTACTTGTCACATCCTCAAAAAACTCCAGAAGATTAGTCAAGCATGATTTTCCTTTCATAAATCCATGCTGACTTGGACTAATCCATTTACTGCTATCCAAATGCCCCATTATTACCTCTTTAATAATTGACTCCAGCATCTTTCCCACCACCGAAGTCAGGCTAACTGGTCCATAATTCCCTGTTTTATCTCTCACTAATTTCTTGAAAAGTGGGATAACATTAGCTATCCTCCAATCGACAGGAACTGATCCTGAATCTATTGAACATTGGAAAATGATCACCAATGCGTCCACTATTTCTAGAGCCACCTCCCTGAGGACCCTGGGATGCAGACCATCATCCTTCAGTCCCATTACCTTACCCAATACTATTTCTCACCTAATGAAAATTTATTTAGGTTCCTCTACCCCTAGATCCTCTGTCCTCCAGTACATCTGGGAGGTTGTTTGTGTCTTCCTTAGTGAAGACAGATCCAAAGTACCTATTCAACTCTTCTGCCATTTCCTTGTTGCCTATAATTTCACCCGTGTCTACCTTCAAGGGACCCACAATGGACTTTACTACTCTTTTTCCCTTAACATATCTAAAGAAGCTTTTACTGTCCTTCTTTATATTCCTGGCCAGCTTCCCTTCATACTTCATCTTTTCAGCCCGTAATTCCGTTTTATTTCCTTCTGTTGTCCTATGAAAGTTTCCCAATCCTCTAGCTTCCGGCTACTCTTTGCTGTGTTATACATCTTTTCTTTGAGTTTTATTCTATCTCTAACTTCTCTTGTCAGCCACGGTTACCTACTACTCCCCTTAGAATCTTTCTTCCTTTTTGGAATGAAATGATCCTGCATCTTCTGGATTATGCCCAGAAATTCCTGCCATTGCTGTTCCACCGTCATTCCTGCTAGGATCCCTTTCTAGTCTAGCTTGGCCAGCTCCCCTCTCATGCCTTCATAGTCCCCTTTGTTCAACTGCATCACTGACTGGTGAACAATAGGAATCTAAGGGGTAACTTTTTCACACAGAGGATGGTGGGTGTATGGAACAAGCTGCCAGAGAAGGTAGTTGAGGCTGGGACTATCACAACGTTTAAGAAACAGTTAGACAGGTACATGGATAGGACAGGTTTGTAGGGTTATGGACCAAGCGCAAGCAAGTGGGACATGGGTAGATGGGACATGTTGGCCAGTGTGGGCAGGTTTGGCCAAAGGGCCTGTTTCCACACTATATCACGTGGCTCAAGACTCGTGTGGGAAGGAACTGCAGATGCTGGTTTACACCAAAGATAGACACAAAATGCTGCAGCATCTCTGGAGAGAAGGAATGGGTGATGTTTAGGGTCAAGAAGAAAGGTCTCGACCCTAAATGTCACCCATTCTTTCTCTCCAGAGATGCTGCCTGGCCCCGCTGAGTTACTCCAGCACTCTGTCTCTATCTCCAGCACCCTTCAATGCTGTTTCACTACTGGACTAACCCCGCTCACTGGAGCCCCCATCACCTTGTGTTGCTGCAACCCAGTCCAACATGGCAGCAACTCCCCAACATAACAGCTGCCTTCTATTTTAGTTTAGAGGTACAGCGCGGAAACAGGCCCTTCGGCCCATTGATCACTTGTTTACTATTTCTATGTTTTCTCACTTTCGTATCCACTCCTTAAACATTAGGGGCAATAGAGAGAAGCTGATTAACCTACAAACCCGCACGTCTTTGGGATGTGGGAGGAGACCCATGGGGTTACTGGCAGAATGTGTAAACTCTGTACAGACAGCGGCAGAGGTCTGGATCGAACCTGGGCCTCGATACAGCTCCCTCCACCACTGTGCTCCTTGCACAGAGTGTTTAGTTGTCATGGTGCTTGTCTGCAGCAGCTTAACAGGCCTGTAAACACAATACAAAGTTAATAGATAATATACATGTTTTAAATCAATACATTTATAGCCATTAAAAAAAATGCAAAAAGTGAAACAGGCCCTTCAGCCCACGCCGACCAGTGATCCACGCACACTAACACTATATTTTCACCCAGGGAGTTGTGAATCTGTGGAGTTCTCTGCCACAGAAGGCAGTGGAGGCCAATTCACTGGATGTATTCTAGAGAGAGTTTCGATATTGCTCTTAGAGCTAACGGAATCAAGGAATATGGGGAGAAAGCAGGAACGGGGTCCTGATTTTGGATGATCAGCCATGATTATATTGAATGGCGGTGCTGGCTCGAAGGGCCGAATGGCCTCCTCCATCTATTTTTTATGTTTCTATCCTACACACACTAGGACCAATTATCCTACAATCCTACGCGTCTTTGGAATGTGGGAGCAAACCGAAGCACCCGGGGAAAACCCACGTGGTCACGGGGAGAACGTGCAAACTCCATACAGACAGCACCTGTCGTCAAGATTGAACCCGGGTCTGGCGCTGTGAGGCAGCAACTCTACCGCTGCACCACCGTGACTGCACGGGTTGAACTGGGTTGGGTCAGGAAACCAGGAAGTGTCTGGATGACAAAGAATGAGGGAACTTGGAACAGCTCTCAATCACTGAGACATGGAAGTGGGAACGGTGTTAATGGAAGCATCAGGGTCTGGAGTGGGTAGACTAGATTTGTGCAAGTTCTGGACAGAATGCAGTGGTTGAAGAGAGGGAGGGATGTGAACACAATGCAGAGAGTGTAGAGAGAGAAAGGCAGGGACAGGATACTGAGTTGGATGATCAGCCATGATCATATTGAATGGCGGTGCAGGCTCGAAGGGCCAAATGGCCTCTACTCCTGCACCTATTTTCTATGTTTCTATGATATTTCTGGAGGGCTGAGGCGAAGGGTGAGACTGGTCTTTGGAGGACTTGCTCCACTCTGCGTGGAATTCGTGGAATTCATTGCCACAGACGGCGGTGGAGGCCAAGGCAATGGATATTTTTAAGGCAGAGATACATAGATTCTTGATTTGTAGAGGAGTCAGGGGTTATGGGGAGAAGGCTGAAGAATGGGGTTGAGAGGGAGAGATAGATCAGCCATGATTAAATGGCGTAGACTCGACGGGCCGAATGGCCTCATTCTGCTCCTGGAACAAGTTTAATTTGTTCAATCCATCTCATTACGGGAAGTCTGCTCTGTTCTCTGACGGGGTTTCTGAAAGCTCCACAACTCTCAGAAATGTTCTCAACGTTCACCCACTCTCCCCAACTTCCTGGGGCTTGTTTTTGCACAGATTCATGTTTGCGACACTGATTTATCAAAAAATAAAAAGAGGTGATTAAGATCGGTGAAATGTGTACAGACATACCTCCCAGTCACGCAGCTCCTTTGATCTTTTCAGATATAGCTGTGGTAGGATGTAGGCGGACTTACAATCATCTGTGGTACACTCCAACCACAGGCAAAACGCTCATACATTAGCTCATTATTCCCCTTCACTCAGTCTCTCCACCTTGCTCTCTTACTTTTGAAAAGCTAATTGTGGTTTCAATCGCTCAAGATTGGGTTTAATGCTTGGATTGAAAACTCACTCTTTGACTGTTCAGCAGCTTGAAACCGACTGAACAGTGGGACCTCATCCTCATTTGTAGACTTGTGTCTTAGATGGTACATGGATAGGACAGGTTTGGAGGGATATGGGCCAAACGCAGGCAGGTGGGACTAGTGTAGATGGGACATGTTGGCCGGTGTGGGCAAGTTGGGCCGAAGGGCCCGTTTTCACACTGTATCACTCTATGACTATGATTATACATGTTCAAGAAGGAACTGCAGATGCTGGAACAATCGAAGGTAGACAGAAACTCAGCGTGTGAGGCAGCATCTATGGAGCGAAGGAATGGGTGACGTTTCGGGTGGAGACCCTTCTTCAGACTGCTCGCTCAGTATAATCCACTTTTAATTTGGAATACAAATTCAATGTATTAAACAGATCTACTCAGAATATTCATTCTCATTCAGTTTCACACTCACCTTAAAAACAGAATTAAACAATTGTCTTATTAATTAATGAATGTTAATTAACAATGAATGTTAATTGATTAATTAATAATAATTAATGTTTGCGCATACAGCAAGATTACAAATGATGATTACAGCGGGTGTCAGAAGTTATGGGGGGAGGGCAGGAGAATGGGGTTGGGAGGGAAAGATAGATCAGCCATGATTGAATGGCGGAGTAGACTTGATGGGCCGAATGGCCTAATTCTGCTCCTATCACATGTCGGCTACATTGAATCTCTTGGTCCTTAGTTTTTTTGTGTTGAACAAGTTCATCAAAACTAATCATTTGCAACGTTGACATTTCCAGCTGCTAACCCCCAACTATAAATATTCATCAGAGTCATCCCACAACCGGTTGCTTCATTGTATGGTTTTCTCTCAACCACCCACACTGAAGCCACCAGCAGATTTAGACCGGTTCATACTACACGCTCTCAGAGGCCCATGAAAAGCTGACGCTGCCTCTGCTAACCCCTGGACAAATTGATTGATTGAAAGATGCAGCACGGAAACCAAGCCATCTCCAACATCTGAACCCAGTAACAATCTGCCAACTCCTTATCATTAGCATCCCTCAAGTAAAGTATAACTCTGTCTCCTGCATCATCTCTGCCACATCCTCTCTCACAGCTCCCACTCTGTGTTCTATATCTCTTCACATCACATTCTATATCTCTCCTTTCCACCCCCCCCGACTCTCAGTCTGAAGAAGGGATTCGACCCAAAACGCCAGCTATTCCTTTTCCCCAGAGACGCTGACTGACCCTCCAGCTTTTTGTGCCTATCTTCAGTTTGCAGAACACAGATTGGATATAATGTGAGTGGAGCTATTTGCATCGGGGGGTAAATTGGTCATAATGCAATTTCGATCAGGAACTAGAGAACCACTCAGACATTACTTTGGAAATTGATAAAGCAGAATCTGATTTTCTCAAAGCTCCATAATTGCTGGTGTAACTGCTGCAACACTGGTCATGTTGCACAAACAGGGCCAGTAATAAACACATCCACAATGGTTTGGTTTAACATCTCTGTATCACACACACGTCTTTATCAGGAAATCTTTCATTATTACACAGTACACAAAAAAGCATGTGCTACTCGTGAAAATACAGTTACGGTTCAGTGTGCGTCTGTAGTTATTATTTACACAACTAGCAGCTAAAAATGGTCATGATTCAAGCACGTATCAGCTTTACAAAATGCACGGCGGTCTGAATGTGACAATAGATACTTGAAAAGAAACTCATTGCAACAGAAATTCATTTATAAATGGTATGCTACACAGTTTTGACAATACATCATCGCAGAATATGTACAGTTCAGTCATAGACCTGGGATTCTGCCTGAACCGCTAGACTTCTACTCACGGGTTAGGTGAGTACTTGCTCTAACACATAACGTGACACATAACCTTCATTGCGAATGTCGCTAGCCATGGAATGAATGACGATAACTACGTGTTTAGTAAGAGCGATGGGGCTGGGGTGGGACACCAAGACTGACACGCAATGAAGAGCACCAAGAGTGTCCAGGACAGGTTTAGTGCCATGACCCCACGGGGGCACTGTGGAGAGGCCCCTGGGACGCCATTCCAGTGACCATTATTGCACATACACATTAGTGGCAGCTGCCGTTCAAGCTCTAAATAATGACATCTCCTTTGGAAAGATGCATAACTGATTTCTCTCACACACCACTTTGATTTCAATGATACTTGAATTCTGAGCACTGGTTTCTCCACACCCCAATGTCTCGAAACACAACCTCCCACCCACCCCCTCCCCTTCCCATTGCCTTGCTGACGTAATCCTAAAGTTCAGTAAATCTTCACACACAGAGAGAACCATTGCAGTGTCTAGGACATGTGCCAATAGGGCAGCTTGCACTTACTGCGACCTTGCTAAGAGGCTATTCTCTCTGTAGGGCCGGACGGTCAATGCTGGCTGGCTGGGAACCCGGGCTAACGGTGTTGCGGTCTCAAGACTTTGTACCCTGTGTGTGACAAGTGGGATGAACAGTCAGAGTGATATCTGTTACTTGCATGGGACTTTGTTGAACCCTGTTCACGGCTAGCTCAGATACAACTAGCACAAAAGCATTTTATATCGACACAAAATGCTGGAGTAACTCAGCGGGACAGGCAGCATCTTTGGAGAGAAGGAATGGGTGACGTTTCAGCTTGAGACTGTTCTACAACACTGGTCTACAATGTACAGTGCGATGTACAGTGGTGTGGGCTTTGAGAACAAGACAGAGGGGACAAATGAGATTATGTCTGCCACACAAACTGATACCAAGTCATCCGGAACTGAAGAGCATGCATCACACAAAACACTTGTCAATCCAATCCCCAAACTAATGAATGCATGAGCTCTCAACAATGACGTTACATGATGCCCGAGGCAACACTGGAGCAGTCATGTGTCAGTTATAATAACAAAGAGTGCTCATTCTATATCAGGGGTGGACATACCTGCAGCACAAACTAAGTGGTTGACTCTATACATATGGCACACATCTTCTCCTGACGTGTGATTAATGGCACCAGACCCCACTCCCAAGTGTCATTAATGCTCAGCGTTAGTCGAGATCTTTGGTTCTTGGGAGGAGGTGCGTTTATTGGCAATGGGAGACTCCAAGCAGCTGGGTACCCAGTTATAGAATGCTGGAGCTCAGATGTCTAAGCTTGGAAAACAGTTGGAAAAGAACTATGAAAAAAAACGTGATAGTCAGCACTTTTCACAGAGCTAAAATGAGACGGTTTGTAATGTCAGTGAGCGTCATAATACACATCCAGTAACTTAATTTTACCTCAATATCTTAAGTACTGCCATGCTGAAGGGCTAATTCTACATTATTTAACAGGGATAGATTCAGCCAAAGCAGTCCCCACCGATAAAGGTGTTCCTTGGTTAATAGGAAGTTTGGCAGAGGCAGGGAGAGACCAACCAAACTAACCTTCCCCCCACTGACACCTCCCTCAGAGTGACACAGTTCTTCACTAATAGACAAACACTGCCCTGCTCATGACACTGACAAAATTAAAAGGAGTTCAACTAAAACTAGATCGTCAATATTTTGGATCTGGCGTGGTCCTGATAAAATGACCAGGAGATTTTAAGTGACGTGCCGGTATATATATATAACTGTGTTCATCGTGATGCAATGTGGAATAAAGTGCATGGGGCCCCACTCGCTGTGCCTGGACAGTGAGTGGCAGAATGTTGAAGATACCAAGATTCCAATAAAACATGGCACTGGAGAAGGGAAGAGGTGTTGTGGTCAAGCATATGGACAGATGGCTGGAGTATGGACACTTTACATTATCAGCTTCATTGCCATCCAAGAAGCAAGAGATTTGACAACTCAGTTACGTTGCCTGGGAAGTGGGGAATTTCTATTGTTAGTGGACCAAATGCCAATCGGTTAATCAGAAGTCAATTCAACATCAAGTGATGGGTGCTTACTGTATCAGTTGGGCGATTACTTGTGTCCACCCTTGGGGATACTGGCATGAAGAGCAAATGTACCTTCATACAAATGAGAGCTCATGGGTCTACAAAATCCTTCCTCCCATGCAGTGTTCCTCAAGCAATGGCGACTCCAGCATCCAGGCAGTTCGTAGAGTTTAGCATGGATGCTAAGGATGAAAACATATCAATGCAGCACAAATAAAATGAGCATCATTGTAAAAGTAATTCATAGGTAACTAATGAACAGAGTAGCTGACCACATCTTGCTTCAAAAGGTGCTGCTGCATTCACCAAATGGTCATCTGTAACAGAGGTGCTAAAACCAAAGCAGACGTGGTTTTGCAAAACTTCCAGTGCTACTTGTCCAAAGGATTACAATACAATTAGTGGCCAATAATTTGCATAAGTAACACAATTGGTTCCAAGACATCACAGGAGGGTATTTGTAAGTGTACTCTGGGTGAAACAAATGCTGAATGGAAGCTACAATGCTGGTTTGTTGAGTGGACATCAACGATCCAATGTGTAGGAAAGAACTGCAGATGCTGGTTTAAATCGAAGGTAGACACAAAATGCTGAAGAAGGGTCTCAACCCGAAATGTCACCCATTCCTTCTCTCCAGAGATGCTGCCTGTCCCGCTGAGTCACTCCAGCATTTTGTGTCTATCAACGATCCAATGGTCCAGCCTTAGAATCCAAACTTGAAATGACTTCAACCATCTGCATATTTTTACTGTGGCGTGGGGAGTCCACTAGGTCGGCTGAATGACAGGAGTAAGGAGGACCCAGTTATAGAATGCTGGACTTCAGCTGCCTATGCTTGGGGCAGAATAGGTGGAAACGGTATAAGATCAGGGCTTTAGTGCAGGCAGTGTGTACTTGTGTCAACCACAGATTTAAAAACTCTAAAACAAGCTAACAATAGTCCACAGATTAATGTCAAAAAAGTCTACTTTCATAACTTCAGACATCAAAGCTAGTGAACATTTTCTGGTTTAATAAATAGATGAGCAAGCAGTGAGGCTGGAATATTCAAGAGTGCGTTGCTTAGCTGTAGGAACTTTTCTTGAGCTGCGTTATGTTAACCAACAAGCTTAATTTCAACTGGTTAATAGGAAGTTAACTCAATGTCCGGTGATGGAAATCCACTGTACTACGAAGGCAGAGCTTCAATCACCGTGTTAGTTAGATTCTAGCAAAGGTCAGTGCATCAGCCAGATACTGAGTGGAATGAGATTCTAAAGCAATCAGGAGATGGGTTAGACCCTGTCTATTGTCATTAGGCTCCATCACAATCTGGTACCCTGTTATAGTATTGAGTGCTTTCAGGTAGACCAAACTAGGTGTCCATTACATGTATGCAGGTGGGCTGCGCTGTCTCTTGTTTGTCCACTGCATATTGACGAGGGTGGGTTACTGCTGACAATCCAAATGCAGAATCCACCACTGTGTCAGGCCAAGGAGCAACGGTGGGAGACATGGCCTGGATTCCAACAACTCCCAGGCTCATACCCTTAACCTTTAAGTGCTGTCTTGCGTTTTTGCACTACACATGGAACACACACATGGAAGACTGGGGGTTACTCCACAAAAAACAGAGCACCACAGTGGAGCCGCAAACTCATCCATCATGGCATCTGGATTGCAGAAAACATACCAGAGACATTGAGCCACTTTCACAACGTTCTAGCTCCCCACCTATTTCCCTCACTGGGAAGAAATGTCAGGATGAAATAGGGAAGGAGATGGGTGATTTAAAAAATAAAACTCCCCTACAAATGAGTGGAATTGAATATCAGACCCAAATCAGAGGAGCAGCAGCTCAGGAATGCCTCACATATAGTAAGTTTCACTTGGTGGAATGCAGGAGAATTTAGATCATGATGTCCCCCCCCCATTAGACGGCTGTAGAGATGGATGATGCCTTGTTTGGACTGTCGTTGCACATGATGTGATTGGCCATGTCTACTTCAAGCTCCAGTGCAGAGTTTCGGTTTTCCTGATCGCTGTCAGTGCTGCCGTCGCTGTCTTTCCCCGACATCTCCAGGCCTCGGAGAAAGTGGCCGTTTCCGTGGGGAATGGGGTACAGATCTCCCTGGAGACCGCTCACTCCCATGGGGCTCGGCAAGAGATCCTCGTCTGAGGAGTGGATGAACTCGTCGTCTTCCACCATGTGGTTCACAATGTGGATGCCGTCAAAACTCAATGGAGTCTGGAAGTGGCCTTGACCTTTGAACAGCTGGATCTGCATTTGGGAAAAACGGACAGAACAATCAGCAAATGGACCAAAGGCTAATGGATCTTTATTATCACATGTATAATGGCATTCTTTTGTCACATACAGTTCAGTAGTGCCTCACCCAAGCACAATGCCCAAATGGTACAATTGTCCACATGCAAGTAGCCAGGTGTTGTCGCCATTTTCAATGCGCCAAATACCAATACCTTGCCATTAGGTTTAAACTAAATGTGATAATGCCTCTAATTTATCCACAAGTGTTCTTCCATTGGAATAATCTACTTGCAGCCTTTACCCTACAGATATAATTGTTGTCTTTGGAAAGTTTAACCATACATAGTCCCATTTTATTCATGTCTAGAGGACATAAAAGTGGCACAGCAGTACTGCCTTACAGCACTGGAAACTTGTGTTTGATCCTGACTATAGGCATTTGTCTGTACAGAGATTGTACGTTCTCCCCGTGACCTGCATGGGTTTTCTCCAAGATCTTTGGTTTCCTCCAAAGACGTACAGGTTTGTAGTTTAATTGGCTTGGTATCAAAGTAACATAAAATGATCCCTCGTGTGTGTAGGATAGTGTAAGTGTGCGGGGATTGTTGATTGGTGCAGACTCAGTGGGCCAACCCTGTTTCCGCAATGTATCTCTAAACCAAACATCTCTAGAGGACGTGGAGAAGTGACATTTTAGGTGGAGACCTTTAATTCAGGCTAAATATCGTAGCTGTAAGAGTGAGTCAGAGATTGCACATTTCGAAATTAGTCACTCAAATTCGCTTAAACCCTCCAAAAATATTCTCTAAAGCCAGACATTTCATCTTGGCCATTAAAGTAGAGAGAAACTGGGGTGAAACAATGAAATAGTCGAAATTCATGCACACTTGACAGGAGGAGGGCAACTTTCTTTCTTCCCGCGCTCGGAGCTGATATTGTGGCCCGTTACTGGATATTACATCACGTACGCTGTGCAAGGCAACAAACCAAACCCTGTTAACCAGCCCCAACTTCAACACACGAGCTGCTGCTTTCTGCCAAGGATCAAGAGCGACATGTTCAACACTCGATACAGTATGGTTTACATTTCATAGTATAGCTGTGTGGAGTTGCTTTCATGGTAGTTGCTATGAGATCCCACAAACTGCAGCTAATCCTGTGAGCTCTGAGTCTAGAAACCTCATGGTGCAGATCCACGCTATCTCATCGCACCACAGACTCCCACACTTCACCACAGCCACTTGAAATCACACTGCCATGGGGGGGGATGTGCCCCACAACATGCTCTCGCTCTGAATCATCTTCAGGGCTCGTCAACATTGCGTGCAAACGGGAGGATTGGAGAATCGTCTTGAAGCAAGAATGAAGCAAGTGAAGACACAAGGTGTTGGAGTAGCCCAGCGGGTCAGGCAACATCTCTGGAGAAAATGCATAGGTGACATTTTGGGTCGGGACCCTTCTTCAGACTAATGAACTTGGGGATTGCTCATGAAAGCAAGAGCCTGGATGGAAACAACCCAGATAATGTGACTTTACACAAATGCAAGAATACAAGATAAGAATTTGGATGCAACTACCAAGAAATTCAACTGCAAATGCTGTTTTCTCCCCCAGCGGAAAGCCATTGGAAATTCTTTTCTGTCCAGGGAACATCTAATTTTATGTTTACCAATTCATTCATTTATGTTTTAAACACCGTCTTTCACTGGTGATTAACCCTGCCCAAATTTCGTCCCATTTTTAAGTCTTTCCTTATTCTAACTCCACAAGAGTGTTTCAGGCAGTATCTCTGTAGCAATGAAGATAAAGCATAACAATAAGTTTATGCAAGGAATAAAAAAGTTATGGCCATGGTTTATAAAATCTTAGATACAAAAAAAAGCTGTGATCTGGACAGTAAAAGCCCATAACATTAAGAGAACGGGTTCAGTTATCATAGATTGAAGTATCTCAAATGTCCACTCACAGCCTTGTCTTCGTTAAAGTTACCCATCTCCGGCATGAAATTAAAGCATAATTCAAAATTTGTCTTAATAAATGATTAACATTTTTAAATCCCAAGTGTCCATAATGGCACAATCTAAATTTTTTAAATCCTTTACATCACCAAATGTATACACCCATCACTTGCCAGGCTTTGTTCTGCTTATACCTCTCTTCCAGCTTTCTCCTGCCCCATCTACAATCAGTCTGAAGGAGGGTCCTAGCCCAAAATGGTGTTAAGTAGGTCAATAAGCAATGGCTATCTACCTTCTAGGGTGTATATATGGATAGGACAGGGTTAGAGGGATATAGGCCAAATGCAGGCAAGTGGGGCTAGTGTAGATGGGACATCTTGGTCGGTATGGGAACGTTGGGCCGAAGGTCCTGTTTCCACACTGTGTCACTCTATGATGATAATGTGTGGGACATAATTTGGACAATGGCAGCAGCGGTTTGATTGAGCTTGTGTAGAGGTTGGGATACACAGAACAGTACAGCATGAGAACAGGCCCTTCAGCCTCAATATCTGTGCCAAAGCGGTTTGATAGCTTGTGTAGAGGTGGGATACCAAGACCACAGCATGAGAACAGGCCCTTCAGCCTACAATATCTGTGCTAAGACCAACTCTTATCTCCATATCCATGTGCCTATACAAAAGTCTCTTAAACACAGCTATCGTATATCTGCCTCCACCACCATCCCTGGCAGCATATTCCAACACCCTCCGTGTTACCTTCAATGAATGTGTTGGAATAAGATAACAAAGGCGGGAGGCGTAGTAGATGATTGGAATAAACAATTAAAAAACTGTCTTTTCACAAAGTCTCGGACAGAAACATTGACCATCCCTGTACCTCCACAGATGTTGCCTGATCTACTGAGTTCCTCCAACAGGTTGATTTTTTGCTTTGGAATTTTAGTTTGAAGTCAAACACCAGTAAAACTTGCACAAAGCATCAATTTGACAAGACCATAGCTCCAGAGTTGTAATCAGTGGGAAACATAGCAACATAGATAATAGGTGCAGGAGTAGGCCATTTGGCCCTTCGAGCCTGCACCGCCATTCAATATAATCATGGCTGATCATCCAACTCCGTATCCTGTACCTGCCTTCTCTCCATACCCCCTCATCCCTTTAGCCACAAGGGCCACATCTAACTCCCTCTTAAATATAGCCAATGAACTGGCCTCAACTACCTTCTGTGGCAGAGAATTCCACAGATTCACCACTCTCTGTGTGAAAAATGTCTGGCCACCCCAAAGCAATTTATAGACAATAGACAATAGGTGCAGGAGTAGGCCATTCAGCCCCTCGAGCCAGCACCACCATTCAATGTGATCATGGCTGTTCATCCAAAATCAGTACCCCGTTCCTGCTTTTTCCCCATATCCCTTGATTCCGTTAGCCCGAAGAGCTAAATCTGACTCTCTCTTGAAAACATCCAGTGAATTGGCCTCCACTGCCTCCTGTGGCAGAGAATTCCACAGATTCACAACTCCCTGAGTGAAATTTGTTTTCCTCATTTCAGTTCTAAATGGCCTACCACTTATTCTTAAACTGTGACCCCTGGTTCTGGACTCCCCCAACACTGGGAACAATTTTGATGCCTAGTTATAGCAATAGGATAGATGTTGTTATCAATGAAAATGAATAGATAAGTAATGCCCCTGTCCCACTTAGGAAACCTGAACGGAAACCTCTGGAGACTCTGCGCCCCACCCAAGGTTTCCGTGCGGTTCCCGGAGGTTTTTGTCAGTCTCCTTACCTGCTTCCACCACATGCAACCTCCGGCAACCACCTGCAACCTCCGAGAACCGCACTGAAACCTTGGATGGGGCTCAGTTTCCAGAGGTTTCCATTTAGGTTTCCTAAGTGGGACAGGGGCATTAAGATTCTTTCAACTACTGTAACTCAGTCGAATGGATGGAGCCCCAAAAGTCTGATTTCAAGGCACCTTTAAGTTTAGAGGGGGAAGATTTTGCAAGACCTCCGGTGCCAGGCATACACAAACACACACAGAATTTCCACAATTTCTTACATAATCCGATGATAAGCTGGTTTCCTGCCACAATAAAGTATAGAGCCCACACTGAGCGTTGCAGAACACTACTGGAGTGTTTTGTTTTAAATAAACCGTCTCAGTAGAGATATCATCAGCACTGGTGAATGTGCTGCAAGGCACCACTACAAACTGCACATGCTTCAGTTTGATGTGACATCTATTGACAGACATTTTCCTAGAAGTTGATTGAACCACCTCTCACCCCATGCTTGTGGTTTGATCCGTTCAGTTACTGAGGTTGTAACAATCTTCACTGGCTGGGGTAGGAACCCATGGGTAAAGTTACATTTTCACCCGTTACACTAGGGTAGATCACTGCTTGTTTAGTTTGTAGAGGTACAGCGCGGAAACAGGCCCTTCAGCCCACCGAGTCCGCACTGACCAGCGATCCCCGCACCCAAGGTTTCCGTGCGGTTCCCGGAGGTTGCAGGTAGTGGAAGCAGGGAGGGAGACTGACAAAAACCTCCGGGAACCGCATGGAAACCTTGGGTGGGGTGCAAAGTCTCCAGAGGCATCCGTTCAGGTTTCCCAAGTGGGACAGGGGCATAACACTACCCTACACACATTAGGAACAATTTTACATTTATACCAAGCCAATTGACCTGCAAACCAGCACAACTTTGGAGTGTAGGAGGAAATTGAAGATCGCGGAGAAAACCCACGCAGGTCACAGGGAGAACGTACAAACTCCATACAGACAAGCACCCGTAGTCAGGATAGAACCCGGGTCTCATGCGCTGTAAGGCAGCAACTCTACTGCTGCGCCACCAGGCCACCCTTGTCTTGTGCTTATATGTCTAGGATGGACAGGCAAGATGCAATTTCCAAGGCTGAATCAGCAGTAAGCTTAACATCTCCTACTGAGCAACCAGTGTATTTTCCACAAGTTTACATTCATGGAGTGATGGCAGTAGATAGGCTGACTAGATGGCCTTCATGATCCTCCCTCCAATTTCTGTGGAGTCCCACTGCTATAGCAGAAAACGAGAGGCTCAGAGGACTTCTCAATCCTACTGTTCAAAGCATGAAGAGGGGAAAGTTCTGCTTACTGGGCAGCACAGTGGTGCAGAGGTAGACTTGCTGCCTTACATCTGCTGTCATTCAGTATTCTGGAGCTCAGTGGTATAATCCGGCACTAATAGCATTACCTTGTGCAGCTCATCATGTTTGTGTGACTTGAAGTCGGCTAGAACGCCTTCTTGTGAGAGCCTGCACAATGTGTGGTGCCTGACTAAATTAAGTACTTCTGATCAGCAACCGACGATAAATCTCAGACCTGCTCAGTTTCAAAACTCTTTGCATCAATATAAAACTGATTTTAAAAGAACTCTGTCAGCATAATGCCCAGTAGCACCCAGGGCTAGAGTAGATGTCGACGACCTTTCACGAGATGCCACGTAATGCCAGCAGCGCTCAAGACTGAGTCACCCACATTCTCAGACACCTTGCCTCTGCATCTCCTCATGACAACATACAGTTCACTGCCACGTTGAAATTTAAGACCAGCAAGGTGGGGAACCTTCCATTGTTGCATTCACATCTGAACAGGGCATTGAGCTGCTTTGCGGAGCACACTTACACTTCAGCTCCACACGTCCTCACAGACAGATGCCCCCATGTTAACTGCCTCCTGCAGGTTGGGAAGCACTAGGAGCCTCCTCCTCTCATTAGCTTTCCAATTGTCTACAACCACTTATGACCAGACATGGCTGGAGATCAGGATCCACTGGTTGCTAGTTCACCAAGCAGAGTCCATATTGTTTTGGTGTGTAGCACAGATATAATGTGTTGTTTCTGCTGTTTAGTGCACAAGATACTCTGCTTCAGCTTCATCACACAGTCCCAGACTCACACAGCACTGAAACAGGCCCTTCAGCCCAACTGACCCATGCTGACCAAGATGGCCACCTTCATCAGTCTCATTTTCCACACAACACTCTAAACCTTTTCTATCCATGTACCTGACCAAATGTCTTTTAAATATTGAAACAAGGAACTGCAGATGCTGATAATAAAGTCCTAGCCTGCTTAACCACTCCCTATAGCCCGAGCCCTCAAGTCCTGACAACATCCTCAGAAATCTTCTCTGCATTCTTTCCTGCTTCAGGGCATCTTTCTCATAGAAGGGTGACTAAAACTGAATACAATACAATGGTGGCCTCAGCAACATCTAGTACAATCATAACATAACGTCCCAACTTCTATACTTATTTCCCTGACTGATGAAAGCCAACCTGCCAAAACTGCTTTCACCACCCTATCCATCTGCGCCAATTTGTTCAAATATCTCCCTGGACTGGTTTTATAATTCCAGTTGTTTTTTTCCCCCCATTGCAAGATATTAAAAAGTTGAAGTAAACAAAATATCTTACTTTCAAAGGGGGAAGGATCGCGTGTTGATGTTTTAATAGCAGTTAGAAAATGAGGTTTGAGTTTAGTTGATTGTCATGTGTGCAAAATCTCTGCCCGGCATTTTACGACTATGGTTTTAGGCATCATCCATGATTAGCATAAGCGTTCATATATCATCAAAAACCGCAGACACGATAGCTGAGGAACTTGTGATTGATAGACAAAGTGACCTATTTTGTGGGTAGTTAGTGATTCTAAAGTGAAATGTCAAAGCTGGTTACTGACACATGACCCTGACCTTTGGAAGGGATAATTTGGCAGACTAATCAGGGGGGTAGTCATTACAACAGCAGACTGAATGGAGTTAGTGTCACATCTACACAATACTCATCTCATACACGTCACCATCTAGAACAATACCGCCAATAAAATATATATCTGTGGAGACTGGTTTGTGGAAATCTTCCATCATTAAAACGTCACTTTAAATTTTCCACTTTTCTGGCTTTTTTGAGCTGCTTAATTTATTCACAGATTTACTACAAAAAATAAATGACATTTTAAATAATTCTGTTAAGTGGCAGTAGAACATGGAACAGTTCAGCACAAGAACAGGCTCTTCGACCTACAACATCTGTGCCAAACATGATGCCAAGACCAACTCTTATCTGCCTGCATATAATCCATATACCTCCATATTCATGTGCCTATCCGAAAGTCTCTTAAACGCCACTATCGTATCTGCCTCCACCACCACCCCTGGCAGCGCGTTTAAGGCACCCACCACCCTCTCTGTAATAACTTTCCCCACACATCTTTAAAGTTTGCCCCTCTCATCTTAAAGCTATGCCCTCCAGTTGATTTTCCATCCTGGGAAAAACATTTCTGTCTTTTCTATGCCTCTCAATTTTATACACAATGCTGTGTATTATTTTATAGCTCATTCTCGATACTAGTCCAAATATGGGCATTTCCCAAACATAGTGCTGGAGTAACCCAGCGGGACAGGCAGCATCTCTGGAGAGAAGGAATGGGTGATGTTTCGGTTCGAGACCCTTCTCCAGACAGAAAAGTGTAGCAAAGTATAAGGGTGTTTATTTTAAATAGAATGGTAAAATCTTTCAGCTGCAGTCTAGAGACAGAGTCCAATGCAGAATACAAGTTTATTATCAAACAATGTTGAATATCTGGGACAGACACAAAATGCTGGAGTAACTCAGTGGGACAGGCAGCAGAACATGTTTCTGGCCATTTATTCTTTAATGCTTCACTCACTACATAAGGGGCTGTCCCACTGTACGAGTTATTTCAAGAGCTCTCCCGAGTTTAAAAAAAAAATCAAACTTGTCGGAGCTTGGGACATCTCTTAGCGGCTCGTAACACTAACGGCAGGTACTCAGGAAACACGGTAAGCATGTTGAAAAATGTCCACGAGAGCCCCGAGTACCTACGAGCGGCTATTACCATAATTCTCCGAGTTCGAATCGGGGAACTCAGGAGAACTCTTGAATTAGCTCCTACAGTGGGATAAGCCCCATAAGGCATCTAACAGCCGCAGAAACTTCCAATGGTCACTATAAATTCTTTCTCCTTACCTCCGTTTTTAATTCTGTGATCTGGTCCTTCAATTCCCGAATAAATTGATTGGAGTCACAGTTGTTCAGCTGACCTTGGATTCTTCCTGCTTCTCTCTTTGAAGTGCAAAGCAAACAAGCCATTAGAGCAGATTAAAGGAAAAACAACTGTGTTATTTGTTCTACAAATTAGGCCGCTCAGAACCCAATTCTTCTTCAGACTGCTTCAATGTAGAATTAGCCCAACTACTCTCGCCAATGAGTCTAACTATTTGAACACAACAGCATCTTTTACCATCACATAATCACCAAAATCTAATTCAAATGTTGAATTGGTAACAGCATTAAAGCTGGTGAAACAAGAGGCTCTGGACCCAACAGAGGCACTTATCACCCCTGACCTCAGTAAAACTGCTCTCCAAAAATGCATCTTAAACAACATTGTATCATGGCCTTAACACACCCACATGGCAAGATATTTCTCAATGGAGTAACCTTTTGCAAAAACACTTAATCTTCCTTCTTCATTCTGCCAGTGACAATTTCATCTCTGCCTTCACGTTATTGATTTACAAGCAGTGGAAACCATCACTAATTATTGTGTCAAACTCATCAGCCTTTGATTTTTCCCTATTCTGCAAAATACCTCACCTCCTACAGCATTTGAGCCGACCTGCACGCCATGTTGTGCTCCAGTGTGATCCAACTAAAGTTCCCCACTAAATCTATCATTACAGTGAGCAGCCGTTTCATCTTGCATCAGTACGTGTTTCAATTAATGGAAAGTTGCACTCAAACAGAACTGCAGTTGGATTGTGTAAGAAATAACTGCAGATGCTGATTTACAAAGGAGGACACAGAGTGCTGGAGAACTCAGTGGGTTAGACAACATCTCTGGAGAACGTGGAGAGGTGACGTTTTGGGTCGGGACCTTTCTTCAGACCAATCTGAAGAAGCTATTCAGTCTGAAGAAGGGCCCACACCCGACATCTCACCTATCCACCTTGACCAAACAGCAGGGTGACCAAATGGTAAATGATTGACCAAATCAGAGTCATAGAGTGATACCGTGTAGAAAAAGGCCCTTCGTCACAACTTGCCCACAACCGGCCAACAATCTCCCAGCTACACTAGTCCCACTTGTCTACTCTTGGTCCACCAAGTGATGTGAGGGACTTGGTTTAATCAGCTCTTTCAGCTCAATAAAGGGGACTTCACTGATCCAGAGCTGACGTTGAACTCTGTCAAGCAACTAATGAAAATATTTACACCCAATGTCAGACAAAACTGAACCTTATAGACTTCAGAAAATGAATATGAATGGCTTGAAGAGTTAAATAAAACTCTCACACAACAGAAAATTGTAATATTTATCACATGCCAGACAGGAGGTAGGCAGTGGAATGGAACAAACAGCTGGAGTAACTCAGCGGGACAAGCAGCATCTCTGGAGGAAAGGAATGGGTGACGTTTTGGGTGTGGATTACCCATCTTAAAGCCACGGGCATTCTGGTTACCACCAACTCTTCACATCAGCAGGGAATGACAAGATGGAGAGCTTGTAATTAATTATCGGATGTACAATGTGTTGGACCTCGAAGCAAGGAGGACAGAACAAGCGGAAGAGACTGATGTGAATAGAAACATAGAAAATAGGTGCAGGAGTAGGCCATTCGGCCCTTCAATATGATCATGGCATGATTGATGCTAAGGGGTGTCTATTGCCGGGTGCATGCTAGGGAGTGTGACCACAAGACAACAAGCCACAGGATGCAGTTGAGACTGAACATCAACATTCACAACACACAAATACATATGTACCTGGATTTCCAGTTCAGCAATTCGCTGGCGAAGTTCAGCAATGGCTGCAATACTATCTGCTTCCCGAAACCGTATGGCCATAACTTCCTCCTTGTTCTAGTGAACAGTGAGATACCACAGATTATTCCAGTGACAAGGTGGCATTGCCAGTGTTACACTGCAAACCAAAGTTCAGATGACATATTCAAAGGTCTTTTGTTTAAAACAAGGAGTTTCACTCTCCATTGTGTGTTTATTCGAGCATTTAAAAGGAACACCACCAACACTGGAAGAATAAGGACCAGAACAGAAACTGTAGTTTTGTTCACCGACTCATTCCTACACAAACTGCAAACTCTCACTTCTTCAGAGATCAGTCTCTGACAGACCTTCAAGTCAGGTTTGATATTCTATCAATATGTTTTTTTCTCACGTGGACCGTAGCCGGAGAAGACCTCTTCCGCTGAGATCAAGAATCAACCATTGGCACTAATCGACCATTGGCACTGTCAACCCACCTCACTTTCCCCACTGGATACTTTGTCAGCTAATATATATCCAGAAAATTAGATTGCCAAAGCAAGACAAGGGATGGAAGTCTAACCAAGGGAAGACAGATATAGGGCTGAGACTGGGATATCTTTCAAAAGGCCAATGCACAGAATAGACTCTGAAATATAAAGAACTGCAAGTTAAAAATTTGAATTACTTTTCAGGTGCCAAAGTTGATGAATTTCTTTCTCAATGAAGATAAACTGAGATATGACAATGGCCAACGTCAGCTATATCAAACGATAACTTTCCATAATTTCCCTCCTTGTTTCACGAGGCAATACTCGAGTATCGAGGGAAAATATATGACTACAAAACAATGTACTCAAGCTATTTTTCTTTCAACAGAAGAGTTTCAGCAACACCAAGAACAGAGCAGGCACCAATCAATCACCATCACAGAGTGTGGTTTTTGGAAACTATTTTAAATTATATATGTTAACAAAATGGTGAATAACGTCATCTGATTGCAAAGAATTGTAATTAAAATTCCTCTCACTGAGAACTTTTAGTGGGTTAACCTACAAAGACATTAAACATGATGGATGTTTAAGAGATCACAATCTATTCACCAAAAGTCATGTAGATTTTTGGTGAATAGTTAAAAGGAATGAAGCGGTATATTTGTCGTTGACCCACAAGAATGTGGTCCAGGGATGTATATGCGGTGTGTACTTCCCCTTTCAGATGCTGGGTGCTGTCAGGAATCAGTTCAAAGGAAGATAGATACAAAAACCTAGAGTAACTCAGTGGGACAGGCAGCATCTCTGGAGAGAAGGAATGGGTGATGTATCAGGTCGAGACCCTTCTTCAGAATCCAGCTTTTTGAGCATATCTTCAGTTTTAACCAGCATCTGCAGTTCCTTCCTACACATCAGTTCAAAGGGACCGTTGGCATCCCACATTCTTAAAATGGCTGAGCATCTGAGCACATAAAAAAAGTCTCAAGAAATAGACATAGCATAATTTGTAGTGAACATTCAAACAGGGAGTTAAAAATTGTAATTCAGGCACAAGGTGAAATCAAAATTGAACCACCTCGTTAAATTAATCTTAAAATGAATTACAGTCAAAGTAATGACGTACAAATTCCACATACATTAAAAAAACAATGAGCCTGGCAGTCTAAGTGTGATCACAGCTCACAGTCAAATACGTGTAAGTATCTAAATTGGTAATGCAATTGGTATCATGCGACTTTGCTTAAATTTTTTTTCCATAATTTAGTCAGAACAGCTCATAAATGCCCAAAACTTTCAATTTAACTCATTTCCCTCAGCTGTGCAGAAGTCTGAAAAATAGCACAGTGGTAAGTTTAATCAATGGCTACCACTGATTTCTTCGATGAATTACAAATGCTCAAGAAGCCAAATGATGCTATCAATCGTTGCCAGGCAGTTGTGAGATGTGTTGGGAACTTCCAGTGGAGGAAGGGGTTGTGTTGGACTGACCCTGTGGTCGACTGACCCTCATCTTTCTATGCAGCAGAAATTAAAGTTATGCGACCCCCCCCCCTCCCCAAAAAGGAAATTTGACAGGTTGTTGCACTGCATTTCATATTTGATTCATGCTAGTGCCATAGATCTTCATGATAGTTGTTTTGTACTAGGGTCACTCCATGAACTTTTATGGAGCTGTACTCAACCAGGAAAGAGAAGAACGTCCCATCACACCTCCCTAGTGCCCTGTAGATGGAGCAACTGTTGAATGTTTAGTAGAGTGTTAAATTTGTTCATGATATATGTATTTTTATTTCTATTTATTTTTAATGCACACTGAATGGACACTGGTTGAGCAACGTTTTTTTGTTTCCTCTGGGTATGTGAATACTCAGGAAATGACAATAAAGATATACAATAAACTGCCCAAGGATAAGGGGGAAATCTTTTAGGACTGAGATGGGGAAAACATTTTTTACACAGAGAGTGGTGAATCTCTGGAATTCCCTGCCACAGAAGGTAGTTGAGGCCAGTTCATTGGCTATATTTAAGAGGGAGTTAGATGTGGCCCTTGTGGCTAAAGGGAGAGAAGGCAGGTACGGGATACTGAGTTGGATGATCAGCCATGATCATATTGAATGGCAGTGCAGGCTCGAAGGGCCGAATGGCCTACTCCTGCACCTATTGTCTATGTATCTATGATGAGTCACATTGCAGAATAACTGATCTACGACCAGGTCATGTAGTCATGGTCTAGTTAGACTCTCTTGTTAAAGATGGTCTTTGATTGTCATCTCAGTCCGTCACTGAAGATTGATCAGGCTCCGTTAGCAACCCATCCTCACCCCCCACAGGGTAATGCCCCTCACATTGGCCCTCACTGGAACGCCTTACACAGGCCAAGAGCAGACTGGCTGCTGGATGAAGAGTACAATTGGAAACTCTGGTCATTAAAAGGAACTGCAGATGCTGGTTTATGCCAAAAGTAGACACAAAATGCTGGAGTAACTCAATGGATCAGGCAGCATCTCTGGAGAAAATGGACAGGTGACATTTTGGGTGGGTTGCCTTCATGGACTGAAAGCAGGTGATGAGCAAAACAGTCACCCAGTCTCTATTTAATTTCTGCATTGCAGGAGACCTCCCACATGTATTCCTCTCTCCACAGATGCTGCCTGATCTGGTGAGCATTTCCAACATTTTGTGTTTCTATTTCAGATTTTCAGCATCTGCCCTTATTCTTCTTGTCAGCACCAATTGTGTATCTGAGAAATAGCAACAATAATCAAACTCAACCACAAAACCAGTTAAGATGTACAAAATAGGCCAGCAAATGTCAAAGGAAATCCAAAAACATCTTAGAAGCAATAAATAAGTAAATCTATGGACAATGATTAAGTTGATCAAGTTTGGTGCTTTTTCGTCAGTGTTTCCACCCAACCTCCTTATCTGACACACATCAATGTTGAATCTGTTGCTATTCTGGTAGCTCTGGTATAAGTGTAAAATGAAAAAAATACCAGTAACTAACCAAGCTTTAATCTTGCTGGAACTTTGCCCCTTCTCTCCCCTATTAATGTTGCTTAGAAGTAAAACTGCAGCTGTAACAACTTGCAGGGTTGAAATTAGATTGCCATCACATTTCAGCATGAACAGGTCTTTGTCTTTCAGCAAATCACCACACCAACAGATTTTAAACAAAATATCACAGCTTTCTGCCTCTAAATTAAGCATTCAAAAAACCTGCAAAACTACACACTTTTTTGCCTTCCAAAATAATGACTACTTTGCAAATCAGTAACTATTATACTGCTATATAATTAAACAGAAATGTTGACGGTTTTCCTGGACACTAGCTACAAAATCAGCAAAAAAGCTTCCTTAAAAATCTGGAGATTGGTTAACTTAAGCATATAAATAACAGATCAATATGTAAACATGTAACATGGTAGATTTTTTTCTCTCTTCAAACTAAGTTTTGAACAATTTGAAAGCAGGTTTGCGTGGAAGTCATATTGCATCAAATCTTTTTTAAAAGGTCATTTTATTCCACAACCTAAGATAACATTTCCAGATAGTTTTGACGCATTGAACTTATTCCCAGGACCTTTAACAAATCTACAGTTCGATCTTTACTCAGATACCAATTGTAAATCAGTGAAATCGGCTAGGATTGGATGACAATTACTGAACTACCTCACAGTTGACCGAAAAACATAATCTTATATCAATGTTCAGACGTTTAGTTGCATAGATGTTAAGTTGCAGAAACAAGCTGTTTGCCTCAACTAGTCGACCAATATCGCCAAGTACACACACCTCTTCCTCTAACCCTCTTGGCCACATTCTTCTATTCCTTTCATCCTCCAGAACTCATTTAGTTTTCTCTTAAATGCAGATTGAGTAGATGGGAAATGATATTTCACACATTGTGTGCAGCAGTGTTAGTGACATTCCGACTATCGACACATCTGACTCATGCTAGCACAGAGCACAATGCAAATTGGGTATGGTTGTGCTGAGAGTCTGCTCTGTAACAATAATGCCAGGAGTCAATGGGATAATGAGTAGTTTCTCAATTCGAGTGATTGGAGTGGACACACAGTGGGCAGAAAGTAAGAGATATGGAGAGGGTGAGCATTAACTCATTAGTACGGGTGTCAGGGATTATGGTGAGAAGGCAGAAGAATGGGGTTGAGAGGGAGATAGTTCAGCTATGATTGAATGGCAGAGTAAACTTGATGGGCCGAATGACCTAATTCTGCTCTTATAACTTATGAATGTGGTTGTAATACAAGAAGAAAGCTTTAACCCTACTTCATTTTTTCTTTTACCACCAAATAGTTTGGCAATTTGTACCAATGGTCTGTCAATCTTTAGGCTTCTAGGAAACCATCTTGTAGTATGTTTTCAGTTAAATGATTGTGAAATAAATATCTGTTGGTGTGACCCCAGACGTTACACTTGTTCTGCAAGATTGACGAGTAGCGGTCTCAGGTCAGTTCCTTTAATGTTCGAACTTTGACATAGCTCAACCATTGAAACATTTCCTGCACTTTCCTAGTTTATTCTCTCGGTACACTCATGGCTCAGAAACTCACCCCATTTCTACCAACTAAAGTGGCAGCTGCTGGAGTTAAACATCTGTTGTTGAAGGGGTTGAGGTGGATGGGCAATGTTTTATATATTTATTTATTTTTAATAATCTTTTTATTAGAGGCAGGTGCATATCATATTAAAAACAATTCATGTATATCATTCCTACATTACTAATATTATAAATTGATATTAACTCTGCTTCTAGTATTATTTTTTTTATATAGATAGAAAATAAGAAAGAGAAAAAAAAAATAAAAAAGTATGATAAAGAAGAATGGCATAATTTACTAAAAATACAACTTTGGAGATAAGTTCGTAAATTATAAAGTATAACTTTTCATCTAATCCTTAATTCGAGTTTCAGTCAGGTTCACGTGCCGAGCCAGTCTGCCCCTTCAAGTAGTCAATGAATGGAGACCAGGGCAATGTTTTATAAGGACAGTGCTCACCTTACAGTCCACCTCAGCTTGCTTGCGCCTGGTCTCGCTGAGTTGCGTCTGCAGTCCCTTGTTCTGTGCCGTGACGTACTGCAGCTTGTCCTGCAGACCAGTGCAGGCCTGCTCTGTTCGGTTCAAGAGGCTGCTGTTCACCTGGTTCTGAGCAAAGAAACAGCGTTTTCCCGTTAAAACAGATTCATACGGACACAAGGAGCATAAAACAACAATGTAGATTTAAATATTATGAGCAGGAAGGAACTGCAGATGCTGGTTTAAACCGAAGATGGACACAAGATGCTGGCCCGATATACATCAACACCTCATAAGGAATAGGAGTAGAATTAGGCCATTCAGCCCATCAAGTCTACTCCGCCATTCAATAATGACCGATCTATCTCTCCCTCCTAACCCCATTCTCCTGCCTTCTCCCCATGACCCCTGACACCCGTACTAATCAAGAATCTATCTATCACTACCTTAAAAAATATCCATTGACTAGGCCTCCACAGCCGTCTGTGGCAAATAATTCCACAGATTCACCACCCTCTGACTAACAAAATTCCTCCTCACCTCCTTCCTAAAAGAACATCCTTTAATTCAGAATTCTCTAATTCTCATGCATTGTTTAAGTACCTACTATGGTGTAGTTGGTGTGGAGAACCAAGAGTATTATTTAGTCATGATGATTAGTGCATTCAACATTCACCCACTCTTGATATGTTGCCCTGACATTTAAACTTTAAGCAACAAAAATGTCAAAATATTTGAAATGCCAGCTCATGTATTTTAACTTCCTGTTGCTAGCCAATTGTCACAGGTGAGTAAAGTGTACTTGTAAATGTTGCAAAAAAAAGTATGAATTGACCAAAATTAGATTTATTGCATTTGAATAAATATGGGACATTTGATCTGTTGCTAAGAGGGTCAATCTCAAACACTAGAAAGACGCCACCTATTTCTAGTTCTTGCCCCATGACACAAGCAGGTCATTTTCCGCAATCCACTCTCAAAGAGGACATCAGAACCTTTCATTGCCTGCTCATTTTGAGAGAGATTTTCACCTGAACAGACTTGGTACTGGAGTTGGGCGTTTCAATGCCAGCGTGTGGAGATGGGGGCTCTGCCAGAGCACAGCCTGTGAATGTGGAGCAGAACAACACACAGCCAACCATGTCATCTCTGGGTGCCCGCTCTACCACCCACCAAATGGAGCTGTGTCAGGGCCTGGCAGACATTGACACCAACAGAGACAACAACCTGGCTGCTCAACACCCGGCGAGATCCAACTATTCCTTTAGTTTATTTATGTTTCATTCGCAAGAAGAAGACCTGAATATCAACCCATTTCTCTTTCCTCAGATGCTGCCAAACTTACTGAGTGCTTCCAGCATTCATTTTTGTTTGATAGTTAGCCATCAGCATCCATGGTAATAACTATCTGACAGCAATGCATATGGAATTAATTTAGTTTAGTTTAGAATACGGTGTGAAAACAGGCCCTTCGGCCTATTGAGTTTGTGCTGACCATCGATCACCTGTACACTGGTTCTATCCTACACACCAAGGGGCAACTTATAGAAGCCAATTAACTTGCAACCCACACCTCTTTGGAATATGGGAGGTAACTGGAGCACCCGGAGAAAACCCACGCAGTTACAGGGAGAACGTACAAACTGTGTACAGACAGCACCTGTAGTCAGGATCAAACCCAGGTCTCTGGCCCTGTGAGGCAGCAACTGTACCACTGTGCCGCCTAGAATTAGAAAATCATGAAGCAGTTTCTAACCAGTGCAATAGCATCTAGTACCGGGGACATGGTGGCAGCGATTGGTTTGCCAGGTTTGAGTCAGGGTCGACACAAAATACTGGAGTAACTCAGCGGGACAGGCAGCATATCTGGAGAGAAGGAATGGGTGACGTTTTGGGTCGAGACACTTCTTCAGACCCGAAACATCACCCATTCCTTCTCTCCAGAGATGCTGCCTGTCCCGCTGAGTTACTCCAGCATTTCGTGTCTATCTTCGGTTTAAACCAGCACCTGCAGTTCCTTCCTACACATTTGTGTCAAGTACCTGTGTCTCCAGCTCCAGTACCCTGTGCCTCAGTTCCCGCAGCTCCGCCTGTGCCTGGGCTTCACTGAACCGCACGGTCATCAGCTCATTGTGCAGCTCATTTGTTGCATTCTTCTTTGGGGATTCTTTCCACCGACTTCCAGTCCGTGCAAGGTGTTGCTAGAAACATTTCAGTGCAATGTGAGAACTACTCAAGGGCATTCAAAAAAATACGCTAAATGATCTTTTGACCTTGTGCAGTTTATACCAGAGAGCCATTGAGTGGAAACAGGCCCTTCAGCCCAACTTGCCCATGCTAACCAACATGTCCCATCTACGCTAATCCCACCTGCCTATGTTCGGCCCATATCCCTCTAAACCTTTCCTGTCCATGCATCTGCCCAAGTCTTTTAAAAGTAGTTATAGTAGTTGCCTCAACTACCTCCTCCGGCAGCTCGTTCTATAAATTCACGACCCTTCGTGTGATAAAGTTACCCCTCAGATTCCTATTTAATAAAGAGAGATGGTGGACATTGAAGGCCCTACCACGCATGGTCACACCTTGCTTACCTGCCAATGTTCGTCCAAATCCTTCACCTGTTGGTGCAACTCCTTCATCGAAGTCACTGCCTCTACCTCACGTAATTTCAGTGCCTTTAACTCCTCTTGCAACTGGGCTATGTTATTTTCATCAGGAAGACTGCTGTTCCTCTGAAATAAATCAGATAGGTGGCTTACAAAAACATAATTCTAGGCCAAAGATAACTTTATCATCCAAGATAGACACAAAATGCTGGAGTAACTCAACAAGTCTGGGCAGCATCTCTGGAGAGAAGGAATAGGTGACATTTTGGGCCAAGACCTTTCTTCAGACTGAATGTTTCATTCTAATCGCTGGGGGGAGAAACCATTTATTTGTCAACCACAATACATGACAGAAAAATCTGTAATTATCCAGCAGATCATGCAGTTCCCAGAAATAATGAAATAAAGACACAAAGTTTCTTGTTTCTACAAGAAAAATTAAAGAGCACTTAGTGAGTCGGTGGGGGCACTGCGAAACGGCTGCCCTGCCTGCAGCGTGTTAGTTTTTCTACTTTTAGATTTATTAGTGTGTCCTAATGTGTGTTTTTAATGTTTCTCTGTGTGTCTTGTGTGGGGGGTAAGGGAGAAACTGCTTTGGTCGCCTCCTCCACGGAAAGGTGACTTTTTCCATGTCGCCTCCCTCACGGCCTAACAGAGGATGTAAAAGAATATGTGTGTTATGATTGTGTTTATAAATTGTTTGGTTGTTTTGTTGTTTGTCTTTTGCACAAAAGTCCGCGAGCATTGCCACTTTCATTTCACTGCACATCTCGTATGTGTATGTGACAAATAAACTTGACTTGACTTGACTTGATTTGATCGGTGCTGCCTTTCCCGGAGACGCGCCCGGGGCTTCAGCCGCGGGCGCAGCGTGGACTCTTTCGTCGCGGAGCGGGTGAGCCCTCGCTGGGGGTCGCCGGAGGGGAGCGCCTGTTCGCTGGCCCGCGGCAGCCTGAAGCCGTTCCAGCTGGCGCGGCGTCCGGAGCCCGGGGTCCCTCGTTGGGGATCCGGGAGGAGAAGAGCTCCCGCTGACTCACTCCAGCATTTTGTGTCTATCTTTAAAAACAGATGCGATTTCACTGCAAAACAATGGCCGCTTACTTTTTATGGAATTGAAGTCAACAGCCGCACAGTTTCATTCTCACCTTTTCCATTTCCAGGACCTTGTCTTGCATCTCCTTCATTGCAGTCAGTGCCTCTGCTTCTCTCAACCGTGACTGCTCCAACTCCATCACATACTCCTCTTTCTGATGTTGCTCACTCTGTGACATGCAAAAGAAAGCAGATGACTATTTAAAAACTCAGCCTTAGAAAAGTGATGCCCAATCACTTGGACGTTGCAAAGCAGTTCAACTTTTACACTGTTTGCCCAATCATCCCAAAAGAAAACAGTGTCTGTATTAAATACTCAGCAGGTTGCCCCATGAACATTTTTTCTCTTGAAACCCTGATCATCTGCCACTGTGGCTTTCTCTCTCTAAACTGCTGGACACACAGCTTCCCTCCCTGATCCTAATTTGAGCAAGTAATCCTCGGTCCCCACTCAAGTACTGATGTCCTTCCATCACGCATCACCTTAACCTTCCAGACATGCAATAAGCATTCTCATCTCCAAACAAAGTGGGTTGCAACATCACTAAGGCAGAGGTGTTTTTTACATGCAGTTATCCAGTTAGGTATTCAATCAGGCCACAGTATCAACATGGTTGAATATCTCACTGTGTGATCTACGTGAAGGTGACAAGGGCAACATTGCCCTCTATGTATTTCTCAGGCACTCTGCAACATCTGGCACAGCTGTCCAGGCTATCTTACTCCATCAGGAACTCGCATCTACCAACCCAAATACAACTTACATATTACAACAATGCAACCTATGTGCAGGAAAGAACTGCAGATGCTGGTTTAAATCGAAAGTAGACACAAAATGTTGGAGTACCTCAGCGGGACAGGCAACATCTTTGGAGAGAAGGAATGGGTGACATTTTGGGTCGAGACCCTTCTTCAGATTGATGTTAGGGGAGGGGGCGGGGAAAAAGAAAGAATGTAGTCGGAGAGAATAGTGGGAGAATTGGGAGGGGTTGGAAAGAGAAAGCAAGGGCTATCTGAAGTTAGAGAAGTCCTAACTTGAGACAGCCTTCTCTAAGATTAGACCTCTAATGTTCAGGGGAATTAATAACCAAGCAAATTGATGTAGGACTGGCGCCACATGCAGATAATTATAATTAGGCATGTTTTTCTTTCTTTTAAAAGCTCAATAGTCAGATTCTTACAAATTGGTAAATTTATCAACGGCATTACGTGACGGGTGACGTTTCTGATCGAGACCCTTTCTCTTTTCAGAGATGCTGCCTGTCCCGCTGAGTTACTCCAGCATTTTGTGTCTATGTTCAAGAAGGAACTGCAAATGCGGGAAAATCGAATGGAGAAACTCAGCGGGTGCAGCAGCATCTATGGAGCAAAGGAAATAGGCAACGTTTCGGGCCGAAACCCTTCTTCAAGGGTCTATCTTCAATTTAAACCAGCATCAGCGGTTCCTTCCAAGACATAATTCTAATTTATCCTTGGGGACTCTTAGTCTGCCTGATGCAGCAGGTGGCGCTGTGCACCCTGACTGCTATATTATTGAAGGTAGACACAAAATGCTGGAGTAACTCAGCGGGACAGGCAGCATCTCTGGAGAGAAGGAATGGGTGACGTTTCGGGTCGAAACACTTCTTCAGAAGTTATATTATTGATGTACAACAGCCCGTAGACTCCGAGCATTGATTGGTGACATCAGTCATTGAACATGTCGTCCTGATTGTTGGACACCCAGATCTGCGCTCAAGGTCAGAGTTGGGAGACCCAAACATTGGTTGTCTGATATTGTCTGAAGAAGGGTCTCGATCCGAAACATCACCCATTCCTCTCTCCAGAGATGCTGCCTGACCCACTGAGTTACTCCAGCATTTTGTGTCTACCTTCGATTTAAACCAGCATCTGCAGTTCCTTCCTACACATTGTCTGATGAAGGGTCTCGACCCAAAACGTCACCTATTCCTTCTTTCACAAAGATGCTGTCTGGCCGCTGAGTTACTCCAGCTTTTTGTGTCTGTCTTCGGTATTGTGTGGATTTGGTTCCAGTTGTGAGCGCCCATCATGGCCATACACCTGCACGATAGTTGAATTCAGGTGGACTCTATGCTGACCTCATACATTGAACCTTAAAGCATTTACCAACAGTGCAATGTGGTTGCAGATGTTGAAGACCAGGTAAAGACAGTGAAGTCAGGTCAGGCAACAATCTGGTGAGACAACACATCCTTGACAGCTTGTTATCCCTAAAGCAACATGTCTCCGTACTGGGGCACTCAGCATTGAATAATATACTCCCTCTGTTCCATTGTGCTCATAAACTTAATGGCCCTGTCATGACAGAATGAGAATTGAGGGACAGAGGTGATGAAAGGTGACCGTCGAGGCTAAGGTAGGTACAGCTGCAAAATGTTTCCTCCTCATCTATATTTAACAAGTAGCCAATGACACCTCGCCCATTATTGAAAAACCTGGTGATGTTTCTATACGGCTTTGAATAAGTGATATCACACAGCATTAAGCTCGCTTCAGAGAGTAAATGTCAGATAAATATAGATACGCTAAAAAAAGTTTCATCCCTCAAAGTGGGTCAACTAGTGACACAAATGTCCCTGAAAACCCCATCAACTTACTTCCAGCAGTTCCAGGATATCCTCCCCACTGCAGGAATCACTTCTTATTGATGTAAACAGTGACATAAAACATTAACTGAGCAGCGCGGGGCATACAATCCATTTAGTTTACAGAGACAGGAACTGATATTTGAAAGCTGGGAAGAGATGGGACGATGGGCAAAGATGGAGATAAATCTAGGGGAAGAGAAAGGGAATGAAGTTGAGGTATTATTAAAAATGCCCAAAGCAAACATTAGGACTGCCTGCATATGAGATAATGGATGGCGATGTTTTCAAGTGAAACTCTTCGTCAGGGTAAGTTAGTAACAAATCACTAATATCTTTAATTTTATATCATCTTTTTAAATGCTAATGGGTTTGTGTAAGTAGTGAAAGTCTAGACTCGAATAGAGGCTTGGATAGAGTGGAGAGGATGTTCCCACTGGGAAAAGTCTAGGACTAGAGGTCATAGCCTCAGAATTAAAGGACGTGCCTTTAGAAGGGAGAAAGATGCATTTCTGTGAATCTGTGGAATTCTTTGCCACAGAAGACCATGGATATATTCAAGGCACAACTATATCGCTAGCCTATTGTGCGTTATCTCATTTTGCCGTACTCATTTTGGAATTGAGTACTCGATCCAGTTTATACTTCATGAGGAACAGGCTGACCCTGGAGTTGGATATATACACATATTAATGAGTGAATGAGGCTGCCAGTGGTTCTCAACATTTTCTACTTAAA
Source organism: Leucoraja erinaceus (assembly GCF_028641065.1). NCBI lineage: Eukaryota > Metazoa > Chordata > Chondrichthyes > Rajiformes > Rajidae > Leucoraja > Leucoraja erinaceus. Next base: position 11,285,319 of record NC_073415.1, read on the forward strand.
GAATCCTGCAAGGCAAAGTGTCATTCCAAAGAAACCATTTCATCAAAATCAAAGGGTGGCCAAGTGTTCCAATTCAAATTTTTACCCAATTGGGAAATCAGATAATAATGAAGAGACCTTCAACTTTGAAATCAGGACTGTAGATCATAAGTGATAGGAGCAGATTTAGGTCATTCGGCCCATCAAGTCTAATACGTCATTCAATCATGGCTGATCTATCTCTCCCTCCTAACCCCATTCTCCCCATAACCCCTGACACCCGTACTAATCAAGAAATGTGATTCAGATATAGAAAAGTTACATGACAGAATTTAAACGATTAAGGAAGTGTGGCAATTTTGAAGTTGCACGTCTGGCTAAAATCTTAAGCCGCCCGATTGTTGCAAAATGTATATTTAAATAAAAAAATCTCACCCACTCCACCCAATGTGAATAAATGTTTGCTGTGACAATGGCAAATAACCGCAGATCCTGCTGTGAAATTGGTTGATATTCTCACAGCTCCTTTTTATCTGATGAGTTGCATCTTAAGCCAGCTAATGCTGAAGACCAAGAGTCCTCCTTTAACACAGCACAAGATTTGCATACAAAACAAACCAATGCTGTCCCAAAAACAAAACTGCTGGAGGATCTCATATCTGTGGGGAGAAAAGGACAGACCACGTTTCAGGTCAGCATCCTTCTTCAGAAACTGTAGCAAATCAGCTTAGTTCAGTTTAGAGATACAGCATGGAAAGAGGCCCTTCGGCCCACTGAGTCAACGCCAACCAACAATCACCCCATACACTAGTTCTATCCTACATTCTAGGGGCAATTTACGGAGGCCAATTAACCTACCTCGTCTTTGGAATGTGGGAGGAAACCAGGAAACCCAGAGAAAACTCACGCGGTCACAGGGAGAACGTGCAAACTCCACACAGACTACACCCCTGGTCAGATTCGAACCTGGGTCTCAGGCGCTTAGAGGCAGCAGCTCTACCAGGTGCACCACCGCTTCTGTCTTCATAGTCTTGGAGTGAGGCATGAAGCATCGAGAGGCAAATTCAGAAAGCATACATGTAGACCAAAAACTCCAGCCCCTGTGGCAGGTCTCCTACCCTGACCCCACCCTACCCACAGAATCCTAGCACCACACATCCACTCCAGCTCTCTTCCATTTCCTGAAGACTAAAAGGGCTATGGATGTATTTCTTGTATAATGATGGCAATATCCACTGTTATATGATGGTACGAGTGAAAGAGTTTGTTTTTCTCTACCTGGCAACTCAGTCAGATTTTGAAACAGTGAAAGTGTGGTGTTTCCAATAGTACTTTCTTGCAGGGGGATTAACAGGCCTTGAAAATCCCATCTCAGGACACAGAAACCCTCAGGTTCACCCTAATTTTGATCATCACTCTTCAGCCTTCTATAATCCAGAGACCCAGATTGTTCCTCCTACTCTGATTCTTTCAGTTCTGTTATTAGCCTTGTAAATCTTGTCTGCACCTTCTCCCTTATCTCTGCATCATTTTATTTTAATTAAGTGATCAGAACTGATCGTAATACGTGGGGTTTAACCGAGGTTTGAAGCGGGTTCAACATAAACCTGCAATTTAGTTTTCCCTCTCCAGAAATAATTTAATTTTATTTATTTTTAATATAGCCTTGCTAACTTGTGGCATAACCTTTCATGGCTGGTACATTTGCACTGGAAATTCCTTTATCCCATGATCTCAGCTGACTCACACCTTCCAAGTAATAGATGACACCTCTTCCTACCAAAATGTACCACCTCATATTGATCAGTGCTGAATCTCATCTGCCACCTAGTTCCATAGTTTGCAAGTTTATTAACGACTTCTTATAATCTGATGCTCTCCACACTTCAGTATTAACAATCATCCTCAAATTTGGCATCATTCAAAAAGTTAGAAATGTTTTACGCAACTTTGTTAAAGACCTTTTATGCAGCATAAAAACATAAGCACAAATTACTTCTTTATACACAGCCGTATGAATGCATCGAAGATAGACACAGAAAGCTAATGTAACTCAGTGGGTCAGACAGCATCTCTGGAGGAAAGGAATAGGTGACGTTTCTGGGTGGAGACCCTTCTTCAGATTATTCCCTTTCTCTGGAGATGTTGTCTGACCCGCTGAGCTACTCCAGATTTTTGTGTCTATCTTCATTGTAAACCAGCATCTGCAGTTCCTTCCTGCACCTATGTCCATCACTGGACATATCTTTAAAATTAGTAAGCAGGCCCACAGATTCAGGCCCCACAGGCCCACAGAGGCCAACAGTATTCAGGAATGAAGCAGCTCTGGCCTTTTTATTCAGGCAAACAAAAAAGAGACCAAAATGAAAACTAACACTAAATGTCTCATTGCGCAAGGCCTGTGAATTACTCAGCATGACCATCAACATCGAAAACCAACACTTACTACTCTTACTCATTACTGTTAGTAGATAAACCAAATGCATTCAGCTGATAACAATCTTATGATGCACCAGGTTAGCACATAAGAACTGCAGAGCATTAACAGAGTCGCACATTGTCAGAGCTTACATTTTCCCAATGAGACATTAAACTGAGGCCTCAATGTTTGGCACCAGATCAGATGAACACAAGTGATGGAGATTCTCCTGCAAAGAGCTGTGGACCTCTCCAAAGATTTGTGGCCAACCAATGTCCACAATACAGGTTGCCCAGCCATTTGTCCTGCAGGTGTCAGTGTCTGTGCACAAACATAGACACAAAAAGCTGGAATAACTCAGCAGGACAGGCAGCATCTCTGGAGAGAAGGAATGGGTGACGTCTCCCATTGCTTCTCTCCTTCTGTCCTGCTGAGTTACTCCAGCTTTTTGTGTCTTTCTTCAGTTTAAACCAGCATCTGCTGTTCCTTCTTACACAATTCTGTGAACAAGTTGTCTGTTCCTTTTCCTATGTATCATTGTCTCCAATGTAACTCATTGGCAAAAATGTGAATGGCAATGTCCAAATACTATTTAGTTTTGTTTAGAGATACAGAGTGGAAATAGGCTCGAGTCCGCACCGACCAATGATCTCAGCACATTAACTCTATTGAACTGTTGCCCATTAACACTATCCTACACACACTAGGGACAATTTACACTTATACCAAGCCAATTAACCTACAAACCTGTACGTCTTTAGAGTGTGGGAGTAAACCTAAGATCTCGGAGAAAACCCACGCGGTCACGGGGAGAACGTACAAACTCCGTACAGACAGCACCCGTAGTCAGGATCAAACCTTGGTTTGCTGTAAGGCAGCAACTCTACCGCTGCACCACCGTGCCACCATTTATTTATTTATTTCAAATACTTCAGAATAAATAGATTGCATTTATGAAGCAGCTAAGAAATCTAATATATTTTTATTTATTCATAAGGCTCCAGAGTTTCTTCTGCATAGAAAAACTGTTTGCTCCCAAATCGCATTGTAAACAGGTAGTATACCATAAATATCTAACCGGGTTGACTTTAAGAGCTTGCACATAATGCTCTCGACTGAAAATTGAAAATGTAGAAAAGCTCAATAAAATTGAGATCAAACTACATGAATCAATGCTCATTGTACAATTATTAAACACACACGTCACTGCTTCCAAAAGCAATCATACAATAATTTGTGAAGAATTCAGATAAATCTCCAAACTTCAGATAAAAATGGTTTTCATAGATGAACTGAACTTGGATTAAACTTGTAAACGCTACTTTCAGGCCCATATAACCACAAAGGATCATTTATGCTTTGCATTCTCCAGTAAATAGCCACTTTTAAGGCACGTTGTCAGGAGAGAAAAGCGAAACAAAAAAACAGTTGCTTATTTTTCAGTTCCATTTTAGCACCCGAAAAAGAAGACACAAGGACTACAGATGCTGGTTTACAAAAAAAAGACAATGTGCTGGAGTAACTCGGTGGGTCAGGCAGCATCTCTGGAGAACATGGATAATGGACGTTTCAGTCTGAAGGGTCAGGAATTGAAACGTCACCTATCCATGTTCTCTAGAGATGGGCCTGACCTGTGAGTAATTCCCACCCTTTGTGTGTTTTTACCAGGAAAATCAGCATCACTTGTGAGCAATAGATTTGTAATCTCAAATGCAGCAAATATTTCTAATCAAGTATTTTAAGTAGAAGGACTGCAGTCCAATGATCCACATTAGTCGCCACAGTAAGGGGGAAGATGGGTGAAATGAAACGTGCGAAGCAGTGGAGTGTATTAGTTGAAGTTATGTTAAAGGACATGGGGAGGATAACTCAGAGAGAGCAGAGCCCGGCTACACCACCCCAGAACAGATGGGGCAGAATTTAGAAACTGGCTGCGCATTTTGAAAGCCATGGCACATACCGCTCCACACTCAATGAGACATTTGGAAGAGAATGATGGCTGACCACAACAGCTTGCTGCTGGCTCATTTAACCCTTCCCTCTCCTTGAACTGGCAAATTTCTCAATGCAGATGCCACCAAGTGCTGGAATCACCCCGACACCTGTTTAACTAAACTGAGGTTGTTTGCTCACTGCAAAGTATGTCATGAAGCACAGTTAAACCGTCCCCCAGAGACCACCTGCACATCATCTACCCCCACCCAGTAGGTACTGTCCGTTAGCACACATCTCACACTGCAACACAAAGCACAAGATATCATTCTCCCTTTGCAAAGCTGGACCGGGCGGCACACTGAGCTCTATATAAACCTGCTTAAACACGCAAGGCAAAGGTTTGGCCACAGTTCAGCGCTACAGTGACATCAAGAACTCTGTTCTTGGCTTTGGTTCTCAGAAGGGCCAATTCCCAGCTGTATAAATATTGATTTCTCTAATTTCAAGTTACCTTTGCATTCCTTTCTCTCCTTCACTCCCCCACCCTCGTGGTCCTGCGAGTTTTACTGCTCGTTTCCCTTCATTATCACCTCCTCAACAACCAACGATGGACCATTGCTTGCTCCTTGACCATCAGTGCCATCTGGTTGGTTCTGCACCGTTTCATCCCTCTTCCCTGACTCTCAGTCTGAAAGGTCTCGACCCAAAACGTCACCAATTCCTTTTTCTCCAGAGATGCTGCCTGACCCGCTGAGTTACTCCAACATTTTGTGTCTATCGTCAATTTCAAACTCAACTTTTACAGGTTTGATCTGTAACAACTTTCATTAACCTTGAGGCAGTGCGTTACGTACTTCCAGGAAATGTCCGGGCAAAAAGCATCTATATAAACACCTCCAGTGCCCAAACATAATGCAAGCGATCGGCTTTTGCAAACTTATACTTAAAGCAGTCCACTTTAATTCAATCCAACCGTTGTTACTGAAAGCAGTGCATGGTATTTTTATAAGGCCAATAACCAGCTGTAACGTGCCACACACACACACACACACATAACAAAGATTAGTTTCACAGGGTTTTTGAGAGCCAGTGTCACATAGGATCATCCAGGGTACAATAGAACTCAGGATTGTTATCCTTACAAGTCCTGAAGCCATGTGTCTGACACCTGCCTTTCCTTACCCTGAGCTCCTTCAGCTCCTGAATGGTGCTGTGTGCTTGTTCTAGTTTCTCACTGGCTGTATTGAACTGTTGCTTTGCTACAGCCAGCTCTCGCTTGATGATGTAGTTCTCCTCTGCTTCCTGCGCCCTGGTTACTTGTCCCTGAAGACAGATCCATGAGGGAAAGAAAGATTAGCGACACAGATGGGCTTCCAAACCCCTGAAGAACTAATTCCACTCTTAATTTATCGTTAAAATGTTTGGAAAATAAACAGGCTTGGTCTCTTGAGTCTATTCATGGGCTGCAATGTTAACTAGACCCAGATTCTCCCTCCCCCCCCCCCCCCCGTCCTTAACTAAATTGCACACATAAAGAATTCAGAGATCAATGATCTTATGAATAGAGCCGAGCAACATAGGTGAAGAAGACACTTTGCACCTTCCTAAGTTAACCAATTTCAACTAAGATGCCAGTGCACCAGCCTCCAGTGAACGCAGGAAAGAAAGCAAGAGGGTTAAGGCTAGGTTGGTAACCAATCCTGGCTTTAACAGCTGACATCAGCTCACCATTGAGCTGGAAAAATACCAAACAAAGAGGAATCAGAAGAGAACCAGAGCTTCTAGGATCATTACCAGGCAAGAGGTCAATGCCTTCAACGTCTGTGAGTGGAAGTTGAGGGTTTTTTTTGGCAAAGATAGACACAAAATGCCGGAGTAACTCAGTGGGTCAGGCAGCATCTGTGGAGGACATGGATAGGTGACGTTTCACAGAGTGCTGGAGTAACTCAGCGGGTCAGGCAGCATCTGTGGAGAACATGGATAGGTGACGTTTCACAAAGTGCCGGAGTAACTCAGCGGGTCAGGCAGCATCTGTGGAGAACATGGATAGGTGACGTTTCACAGAGTGCTGGAGTAACTCAGCGGGTCAGGCAGCATCTGTGGAGAACATGGATAGGTGACGTTTCACAGAGTGCTGGAGTAACTCAGCGGGTCAGGCAGCATCTATGGAGGACATGGATAGGTGACGAGACGGGTCAGGATCCCTCTTCAGATTAATTGTAGGGATGGGGGTGCAGGGGGGGGGGAGGGGTAGGAGAGCTGGGACCAAGAAAATAACCAGGACAAATCAGGGGCAGCAACAGATGACGTCAGGAAGGGTGAGAGGCCATTCTGTTCCCAGCCCTGGTTAGTCCTGGTCTTTTCTTGCTTCCAGTCCCCCCACAATCAGTCTGAAGAAGGTACCCAACCCAAAGTGTCACCTATTCCTTTTCTCGAGAGATGCTGTGTGACTCGCTGAGTTACTCCATCATTTTGTGTCTTTGATTGATATAAACCAGCATCTGCAGTTCTTTTTTATTACGATATATTTTTTTGGCATCTTGGTCAGCACACAGATGTTATGGGCCAAATGGCCCGTTCTTGTCCTCTATGGTTCTACATTCTAAACATAAGGGGACATCGGAACGCCAGCCTGAAGATATTTGTGCAGATATCTCGATATGGCATGCAATGGAGTGGGGCATTAGTTGCAAGGAGAAGTTGTACAGACTTGTATTGTTTGCCCTGGAATGTCGGAGGTTGAAGGGAGACCTGATATAAGTGTCTACAATTATCAGAAGTACAGACAGCCAGAACAATCAGGGTGGTGCATTGATGCTGCTGCCTCACAGCACTAGAGACTCTGGTTTGATTCACACCTTGGGTGCTGTCTGTATGGAGGTTGCATGTTCTCTCTGCGTTTTTGTAGGTTTCTTTTGTGTGCTATGGCTGCCTTCCATATCCCAAAGACAGTTAAGTGGCCTCTGTAAAATCACACTTATTGTGTAAGGAGTGGATGGAAAAAGTGGGATAACATAGAACTAGTATAAACGGATGATCGATGGTCGGCGTGGACTCAATGGACTGCTGTATCTCTAAACTGAACCTTTTTCCAGGATGGAAATGGGAAATGGCAAAGACTAGAGGGCATTACTGTAAAGTGCGTGTAAAATATTAAAGGAGATATTGTTTTATGCACAGACCGTTGTGGGTGCCTAGAACGCATTGCCAGGGGTGGTGGTGGAGGCAGCTACGATAGAGGCATTTACATAAGCACATGGACGCGCGTGAAATGGAGGGATATGGATCATGTACAGGGAGACAAGATTATTTTATCTTGACATCAGGTTCGTCACAGACAGTATGGTCTGAAGGATCTGCTCCTGTTCTGTACAGTTTGTTCTGTGTTCTCAGTTCTATCCCAGGCTGAAAAAGTTCCATTTTAGTTAGATCAAATGTTGTCAGATGCTAATTGATCTGAAACTGAACCCACAGAATCTGTCCACTTCCTGCACTGCACTAAAGTATTCCTCAGATGGACAACGGGCACCATCCGTGGACAAAGCTTTGAAGCTCTCCTCCCCAGCATCTCATGCTTAACCACTACTTAATGACCCCGAGAAACTGGTTGTCCACTTTCAGTTAGAACACTAGTGGAAACTTTAAACTTTTATCAATCTAAACAGTGGGCGAGTGTCAATGTGGTTGGCAGTGCTGCCTCGTCCCGGAAACAGCGACCCACTTGTGGTATTCACTATTCTTTCTATGACTTGGCTGTGCTGAAATACTCTCAGTTCTCAGAATCTCAGTACCAGCAACAGTGACCTTTCTTTTCACAAAGCCACTGACCCACTACACTACAAGACCCCAGAGTCTATGGCAGTGCTTCTTAAACTTTCAGTGTCATTCACCCTCCAGTCTTTATCACAAAATGTCATTCACCCTCGACTACACTTTATGTAATTTTCATCTTATTCTCTCTTGTGTATCATTTTATATATCATTTGTTTTGTCACATGAGCAAAAAACATAAATTAACTAATTTCTTAAGTGTATTTTATTCAACTTTTTGAACAGCCTAAAAATATGCAAAGAAAACTTAATCACCACTGGAGTTAGAAAATTATTTGATTAGAATGATAAAATGTCTAAACACTGGGATTCAGTCCCATCCTACCCTTTCGGGCTTTGATTACTGCAGTATTTTTCTTGGAAAAATGGCTCAATAAACCATGGTCTTCCCTAAAATGTTATATTACTATATTTGGGTAATATCCTGCTACTTTGAAATTAGAAAACCAGAGGTGGAGAGAAAAAAAACATCAAGTTTCCAGCTCCACTGCCATTAAAACCAATAAGAGCTTACTAACCACTTTAATGGCAATGTCTTTTCATTCACCCCAAAATAATTCCATTCAGCCTTGTGTGAACCAGTTTAAGAAGCTCTGGTCTGTGGGACTGAATACAGATCCCACTGCAACATCCAGTGGTGGTTGGGCTTATGGATTGTGTCTCAGTCCCCAGATAGAGCACAAAACCCCACAATCTGTTGCATCTTCTCCACCCTCGACCCAGAGCACCCCCTAGTTTGTGTCCAGAAATCCTTACAAAGCCAAACACAATGCAAGCCACAGAAAGCTGGCCCTTCAGATCTTGAGGATGAAACCTTGAAACAATATCAACACCAGAGGAGTAGCCCCTGGGATGAATTTGGCTGTAGACTAATGATGGCCACGTCCATAATAAGTTCTCAAATTCGTGCTGGTATACACAGGGCTCTGTAATAAAAAGCACTCTGAATCTGAGGTGTTGAGTTGATAGAATAGTTCCTTTGTAAATTGTTTGCAAGGACATAACCCAATGATTGGTGCATTACATTAACATTCAGCTCATTGCATCCTTATCTTCCATGGAGGAAATCGGATTAATCGAGGAGGATCTTTTATTTCCTTCTTAATTCACAATCCACACCTTGGCATGCTCTATTCCTCTGGCATTTCCTCTTTTAATCATCTTGCTCTGTTGCACTTCTCTTGCTTCTCCATACCTTAAAGAAGTTTAACATTTTTCTCACCATGGTATAATGTTGCTACTTTCCTCCTTCAGGCTCTGCATCCTCACTGATATCAATTGTCACCCACGTTTGTTACTTATTGTGGTCAAGAACATTCCCCAAACAGACTCACAACCTCTCCAAAGATGTACAGGTATGTAGGTTAATTGGTTTGGTAAATGTAAAAATTGTCCCTAGTGGGTGTAGGATAGTGTTAATGTGTGGGGATCACTGGTCGGCGCGGACCCGGTGGAAATGGCTTGTTTCTGCGCTGTATCTATAAACTAAACTAAACTCTCCCTGGTATATCACTATTCATGCTACATCAATCACAGGTTGGGTCAACCCTGATCATTCATCTTCCTGCTCTCCATTTACTTGGAGTTCTGGTCACCCCATTACAGGAAGGATGTGGAGGCTTTGGCAAGGGTGCAGAGGAGGTTTATCATCATTTAGTCTGGATAAAGGGAGTACAAGGTACAGGGAGAGATAGCTGTTCTTGTGCTGCAATGTTCTATGGACCCAAGGCATACGTGACTGGATTGGGACTTATTTGTAATTGAACTTGCGGCACTTTGAGTAGGTTATATTCGGTGGGCAATACGGAGAGAAGGTCCGATGTGGGATTTGGGAACAATGGCTCTATTGAATCTGTGCCATGGTTGAACAAGGGAAGAGACAATATGAACAGAGCTTTCCACAGTGGACAAATGGGTCAGAGTTGGGAATGCCAGACAAGGAGGGGTCAAAATGGGGACTGACAATTGCCATGGTTGGGCAGGGTGCAGAGGAAAACTGAAGAAAACATTTATGAGAGTTGGCAATCTGGGAGGTGGGAGCACAGGCCAGGGGTTGTGGACAGGGGTTTGGTGAGGGTGGCTCAGTGCAGAGGAGGATGTAGTTCGAGGGTGGCAATATTGTATCTGGAGGTCCACGGTGTCTAGCTACAAGTGTGAGACCCACAGGACAAAATAGTCCGTGTTGGCCTGTTAATGCATTGTATTTAATAACATCATCCCTCACAAGGAATCGTGAGAGGCAAGATTAACAATGGAAGGTGCAAGGTTAAACTCTCAGAGTGCCACAAAAAGATTGTCACCACGTTACATTCCCGTAAAACCTACTCCAATTTACTGTCAGACAGCAGCTCAACTGTTACGCCACCCAGCCGGCCCACAACTAATCCATACAATATTTGACCCAGCTTACTGCCAACTAGCACATGCCGTATGGGAATTGGACCAAGGGTGTGTAATCTGTGATACATCATCCTCTCAACCAGCAGAAATGGTGTAGTGAAACATGCCAAGAAAGTTTAGCTTTGGTCTATCAATAGGTACTAGTATGCAAAGGTCAGATTAAACTGGGAACAGAATTAATTTATTGAGCAACAGGTTAAGAAAACCCAAACACTGATGTGGCCATTTCCACTCCTGGGATTGGCACACAAGTGCAGCACAAAGTATCTCTCCAATGCATCAACTTTGAGCAGCATATTGAAAATTATTCTTGGCAGAAGACTTTAACAATGATACACCCTGCCTAAAGCTGCATAAGTGGCAGCAGATAGGAACTTTTAAATAAAATAAAAGTCTCACAATATTGCTTTGAAAACGTCAGAAAGTGTCAAATTGAATGGTAGCATTTCTTCAATTGAAATATACACTTCCAAATACAAGCAAACGCTTAAGAATTGTATGGGTGGAACACAAGAATGGCAGCTGCTTAGAAGTGCCAATAAGAGCAGAAACCTTTTCAATAGAAGATATCACAAACTATTAACTACAGATCATGTGAATTCAGTGGCCTGACGGGTTCTACAAATGATAATGGAAATGATGACATATGTGGACATAAACTCACCATCACACAGTAAAATGTAATATTCACATAAAACCTAACAATATTAATGGTGGTGCTGGCATTTGTCGAAGCACTATCCAATTCCAAGTTTAATAGATAGTTGTAAATCAGTGTGTTGCCTCTTCCCTCCACCCCCTCCCCATTTTCCTAACGCTCCTGCTCTTTACTGACCCCAAAAAAAAAACAAATGTTAATGTGCATGAAAGATTAAAGAGTATTCCTTTATAAACTGGTTCCCAGAAACAACATTGCCAATGAAGGAATTAGGATGATCATCGCGATAGTTCTGCTGTTAAAATTGAGGTATTCAACAAAAGATATGAATAGAAAAACATCATCTCCTCAGCTATTCTAGCCTGATATAGCAGTTTCAAGGAACATCCTGCATATTGCTAACTTCACACTGTGATGATATATTTTATTTCAATTTTATTTCAAATGGCCAGTTAAAAATAAACGTTGAAGAAAAAGACTTTATTTTACAAAATTCAGCATGCTTCGCCAAACTGTTTTGGAACAAAGTTTGAGTAATTCTGTGGAATATTACCTACCTGACTGCACTAATCAATGATACATCGTGCTCACAGCTTAGAAAAATGTGAGATGCCACATTATGCATGGTCAAAAGTTGTAAAATACAACATGTATTGGTACAATGAAACCAAGCACTGCATACCTGCCAGACCTAATGCACCTGGTTCACAAGTATTTTACCGTAGCAAGGAATACTCTTAAGTACTTTGCATGCCTTAGTGAAGAACACCATTAGTACAAAAACCTGATGGTTATGGTGGATCTTACAGCATGCATCCATCCAGTGAAAGTTACAGGGAAAATCCATCAAGATCACATTAGCCACCCGTCTGGATGGAAGGGGTTAAATGGTCTGATTTGTGATACACAAGATGATTTAAATTTTCATTTTTTAGAGAAAAACACATTTGTTTAAAAAAACCTCACTGATAGCACAGTGAAAAGTTGTTTCTGCTACATGCACATGTACACATGACACGAGTCATCCGAGCACCTTGTGCATTCAGATATGCAGCATTATTTTTCTCCAGTTTCTTTTTGTGGTGGCGATAAGGTTTATAAATTATTGAAATCTAATCAAATGCATCTAATCATCGTATGGTACATGTACATGCAGAACTGAATAACGCAATGCAATGGATCAAAGGTTGCTGTAAATGTTACAATCCCTGCTTGGACATCCAGTGGACAGGCAGTCCAAGCCAAGCAGCAGCTGCTCCTGTGCATCACTTATCATCACATTCGCTCACCTCAGGTACCCAGGTGAGCATGGCCTGAAGCGTGGGTTACTGTGAGTGCTTCCATAGGGATAACATGCAACATGCAGGCAGGCAGGCAGGCAGGCAGGCGTGAGTAACACAGGAGGTCACCTCACCGGATGAGGGGGCATAAGAAATGACGTTGCTTTGGGAGAGTTAGCAAGAATGTATAATTGCCATGGGGGGGGGTGGGGAGTGGGAAGTCATACCTGGATCAATCTATCTGCCAAGGCAGCACTTTCCTACAGGGGGGAATCCACAGAAATGAAAGGAAGAAAGAGAATTTCACAGACAGGCATCAGCAGCACAGTACAAGCAAGCTCATATTATTATATCCCACATTCTGACTGTACAAAACACAAATACACTTGCAATGAGGAATTAAAACATTTGCAGTTTCTGTGCTCTTTGTATCCATTTTGCTTGTGTGCTGGAGGAAGGGACCTTAGAGTTCAGGAAGAAAGAAGAGCCATTCAAAATATCTGTTTCATAACTTTATCAGCCATGATCATAATGAATGGCGGTGCTGGCTCGAAGGGCCGAATGGCCTCCTCCTGCACCTATTTTCTATGTTTCTATGTTTTACACAACAGTCCCTACTCATTATACAGGGTTACGGCAGCACACACAGCAAACCTCACCAAACTGTTCCACATGCACATTTGTGCATTGTGGAAATGTGCATGTCAATAGTCTATTGACTATTGACTATTGACATGCACACATTTCCCATACTCCCAAACACTGTTTACCTTCCCTCCAATTTCTTATAAATCTTTCAAACAATAAAAATGAACTCAACTCTAAGCAATAAAATAAAAATAATAAGTTTGGTTCCTTTAACCTTGCTGGTCCACACAGATTAGACAGCTGATATATTTGAGTCAGTTCAATAAAGGTTTGGTAGGTCATTTTAACGTTTATGATGATAGACACAAAAAGCTGGAGTAACGCAGCGGGTCAGGCAGCAAATATAGAGAAAAGGAAAAGGTGACGTTTCGGATCAAGACCCTTCAGCTTTTTGTGTCTATCTTCGGTTTAAACCAGCACCAGCAGTTACGTCCAACACACCCTTAGCATTTAACAAATCCAATAGCATATCTATGTTATGTAGGTTACAGCTTTGTGCTGATACTCTCAGATTACAGGACAAATCTGCTAGCAGCCCGTAACCAAATTACATTCACTCTCAACATGAAACCAGTACCAATACAACACGTTAGATCAAGTCCCAGATGCTACAATGCAAGAGGAAGAAATAACTTTAAGCCATCAAACCTACACAATGTTTTGACAATTATGCAGAGAGCATTCATTTCCAAACAAACATCAGCAATAATTTATTTGGCAAAAGTTAAATAGCATTAAAATGACATCAGTGAACTTTTATGCCAAGTCTAAAAGATTCCCTGTCACTTTCTAATTAGATTATGCTGGGGGTTTGTAATTCCACAATAGGGAAGAGGTGGTAAATTTGGATCACTTTCTCCATTTGAAAACCTACAGAGTCTCAGTGACCAGCTAAAGTTATCTGGTTTCTTCTGGAATTTGCTCAACCCAGCGACAGGACCTCAGCATATATTACGTATGATACATGGATAAAATGCTCTACAGTTCAATTTCTACCAGTCAAAAACTAAGTCAATCCAAAAATAAGTCATTTAATATGTGAAGTATGTTAAGGCAGCATGAGAAGAACTTTTTTCACACAGAGAGTGCTGAATCTCTGGAACTCTCTGCCGCAGAGGGTAGTCGAGGCCAGTTCATTGGCTATATTTAAGAGGGAGTTAGATGTGGCCCTTGTGGCTAAGGGGATCAGAGGGTATGGAGAGAAGGCAGGTACGGGATACTAAGTTGGATGATCAGCCATGATCATATTGAATGGCGGTGCAGGCTCGAAGGGCCAAATGGCCTACTCCTGCACCTAATTTCTATGTTTCCATGTTTCTATGATTATTGCCGTTTACAATAGAACTAGATTTATTAGGCTGGATGGTATTGTATGGAGAAGATTTCTTCCTTCCTTGAGCAGTATTAATGACTAACTGCAATGAATATAGGGTGAAATTAATGAATGTAATGCTCCTTCTTTGTTCTGATAAGGAATGTTGCACTGACTCGACTAAACAATGGTAGACAAAAGTGCTGGAGAAACTCAGCGGGTGCAGCAGCATCCATGGAGCAAAGGAAATAGGTAACGTTTCGGGCCGAAACACTTCTTCAGACTGATGAAACAATTATTGTTTGGGAAAGGTCCCATGAGTGAGGTAATCTCTGTAGGTTGTAGATACCCGTGTACACTGATGGTGTACACATGATAGGTGAAAAGGGAGGTGGTGGGGAGTTGGTGCGCAGCCCGGCATTAACATTTCAGATGACGATAAGGAGTGGCAGCGTGTAGTTGAGGATAAAGTCAAGGACTGATTCTGGGAGGTTCGATCAGAGGAGCTGGATTGTACATAAGTGCAAAGTGGAACCTGTCCACAGTTGGAATTAATAGACAGGGCAACTGCTATTGATAATTCTTCTCCCAATAAATAAAATGCAACAAATATAAATGTTTTACACGTCGTACCTTCTCCAGGGTTTCAATCCGCTGCTTTAGGAGGCGATTTTCTGTTCTCAGTCTCTGTGGAATAATAAAAAGGTGGGATTAATTGATGGGCACATTGTGTACTTGGAGAGATAGAGGGGCTGCTGCTGTCAGCTAGCGCACATCTCCCAACTAGCACTTGTACAATCTACACGTTCAGCACAAAACACAGAGGTACAGTAGATGCAAGACACAAGGGCCTGTCCCACGGTCATTTTTTACGGCAACTATCGGCATCACTGACTGACGTATCAAGTCACCGAAAAAGTCGCAGCGTGATGACGTATTGACTCATGGTATTTCCTCAAGTGTCGCTACATTTTGTTTGTTGCCGCTGGATTTTGAAATGTTCAAAATATTTTGTCGACCCTGATACGTCAGTTGCCGAAAAAAAACGTCAAGTGGGACAGGCCCTACACTGTATTTTTCAGGATAGATGCAGCATAAACTCTCAATGAATGGGGGAGTTTATAAAGTACAAGGTACTGTTCTTGCTTAATCCCATTTAGCATTTATAGAATGGTTTAAGGAGGGATGCTGATTGATTTTCATCCACTCACAGGTACTTTCTTTCAAAATCTTTTGTATCTGTTTCCAACAAAATGACCTGAACACTCTACTGATCAGATAACAATTATATTATCATCCAACATGGTAAAGCTAAGACTACCAGTTGTGTTATAGAATTCTTTGGATGGGATAGTGGGCTGTCGTTATTGGGTCCTAGTTAAGGAATGTGGGAGGAAACCGGAGTTCCCAGAGAAAACCCACGCGCTCACAGGGAGAACGTACAAACTCCGTACAGACAGAACACGTAGTCGGGATTGAACCCGAGTATCTGGCGCTGTAATGCACCAACTCTACCAATGCGCTACTGTGCCGCCCAACACAGCTGAAAGCTTTATCCAAAAAGCAAAAGTACTTCATGATTTCAGATCTGCAGTAACAGAAAATGTTGTGAAGACCATGGTGGTCAGGCAGCATCTGCGTTTAGATATTAATCTATTGTCAGGTGTTCTCACTACTTGCTTTAGTGCATTTAGTGCATCATTCACTCAAGCAGGTGTTTCTCCTCAGTGCGTTTCATATTTCACTGCAAGTCTACTCCTGGGGAGCTCTCAGTGGAGATGCATTGCTGAGGTTGGTAAGCAAGTCTATCATCTAAAACACAAATGCAGCTGCAAAAAGTAGGTGTGCTCCTTGAGATTTGGTACAGTCATGGTCATGAATTTCCCGAGTGTGGACTATTAACAATAAACCCCATTCATGCCGTAAATAAGCCAGTGGAATGATTTAGCAGTGACAGTCAACATAGGTGATCCCAACTAAAAACTGAACATGGTAGTTTGGCCAGGAAATGTCAAAGCTACTTGATATCAAGGTGTGCTGTTGTGATCTTAGCTAATACCTTCCTGGGATGGAAATGATGGAGTGGACTATTCAAAATAATCGCTGGTCTATCAGGCTTGAAGCCACTCTGAGCACCCATCTCTGACATGTTCCTCTTATGTCTGCACCTTGTCTTTCTAGAGCACTTCATCTCTAAGCTGAGCTCACACAGCGGCTGGGTTGTGGACAATGCAGTAGGTGGTAGGTAGGCTAACAAAGATTTCTCTGGTCATGCTACTGTGTAACCAAGTATAGGCCAATGATGCTAATCCAGCACTGTAAAATGGACACCTTTGGAAAACAAAACTGATCCAACCAAATAAATGTACTTAAGCACAAATTACATTGCCTGTAAATCTTAATCAACTGTATTCTTCCCCTATCATTTGAGCACAGAGCATTTAATTATCTCACCAGATCAGATTTCCGTAATTACATCATTCACCTCTTTAAAAAAAACCAAGCCAGTTAATCACAGTAATTTTTAAAAACAATTATACATTGTTATCCCCAGAATTGGATGGAAATGAGGAGCATCGGCACGGACAATTAATTCAGCTGCCTCAGACATATCGTGAAAACTGACCTTAATTTCAATCTGTTCCTCCATTTCTTTGTTTTTGATTGTAGTGTATTCCTTTTCAAGTCTGTGGGGGAAACAAGTCACAAGAGAAAGCATAATAGATCAACAGGCTTTTCTGCAGCAAAATTACTCTCATCATGCACGCCCCACTCCCAGGAACAGGAAGATGACAGCAGGCCACAATGGAATGTGAATCAAGAAAAGATTCATAAAATCCAACAGGAGATTTATCATCACAAAGTTATACTTCACAATAACTCAACTATTGGGAACAGAATCAGATGGGAAATTTGCTTATTCTGGAATTAAAGTAATAGAAATGTACAAATGTGCGTGTTCCCCTCCCCACCCCCATTTTATTAAATTGCTATAACCCCAGGTATTTATTCCATCTTTCTCACGCTTTGCCGTGGAGTCATGCAGCGTGGTAAGGTTAGGGAGCGTTGAAAGTTTCAGCCAGAGTTGGTGAGAGGGTGGAAGTTCTGAACCCTAGCATGGTGGGCACTAAAACCCAATGTTTAAATGGAAAAGCCCATGCTATATAATTACCAAAACTTTAGACCAAAAACTAGAAAGTGGAATTTGTCTGAATAATTATTAATCTACCTAGACTAAGTATCTGCTGCTAAGTTTCTATGACACTGCCATGTCAATGAGATCCATCTATTCTGATGGAAGGGGACCCAGGAACCACTCTCACATTCATACAGCAATTAACTTCTGCAATGTTACATACTTCTTCATTTTCTTTGGGTTGTACTTGACCTGGTATGCCCTCAGGATCAGTTTGTCTGGACAGCTATCAAACTGTTGTGGGATCACCTTCTGAAAGTGCTGAGAGGAGGAACAAAGAACAAAAGAAATATCAGCATTGATTCCATTAATGAGGCATCATAGAACTGCAGAATGCTTGCAGCATGGACGCAGATTATTGGCATGTCCTCTGCCCAACTAGACGGCAGTCCTGACCTCCCACCTATCTCATTGGAGACCTGCAAACTACTTTAATCGGACTTTATCTTGCACTAAACGCTATATCCTTTATTCTGTATCTGCACACTGTGGACTGCTTGGTTGTCTATTGTCTTTTCACTGATTGGATAGCGCACAACAGAGATGGGTAGGCGACGTTTTGGATCACGGTCCTTCTTCAGACTCTGTGTCTGAAAAAAGGTTGCGACCCAAATCGTCACGAATTCACATTCTCCAGAGATGCTGCCTGACCAACTGAATCCAGCATTCTCTGCCTTTCCTTGGCAAACCAGCATCTGCAGTTGTAGAAACAGAGAACAGCAGATGCTGGTTTATACCAAAGACACAATGTGCTGGAGTAATTCTGCCCATCAGTCAGCTTCTCCAGAGAAAATAGTTAGGTGTTGATTCGAGTCACTGTTACACCAGCATTTTGACTATCGTCAGTTACTTTTTTCTGCTACTAGTTTCTACCCAGTTTTTAGACACATTTTCTGCAGGCTTATAATATGTAGTCAGGTCTCAATATGACCCATTTCTCTGAAGTTGGGTTGAATTATCTTGAAGTTGTTTTTATTTCAAGACTCCACAAAATACTATTACACAAAAGCTCTTTTTAAAACATGCAATGTATACCCAATATATACCTGCTTAACAACAGTTGGTATTTTACTCTCAACAGTGCCCCCAAGTGGCCGTATTCTTCACGGTCTTATAGTCATGGAGCGATACATTGTGGAAACAAGCCCTGCGTCCCAACTTGCCCACACCGGCCAACACGCCCCAGCTATACTAGTTCTACCTGCCCGCGTTTGGTCAATATCCCTCCAAACCTGTCCTATCCATGTACCTGTCTAACTGTTTCTTAAATGTTGGGATAGTCCCTGCCACCAACTACCTCCTCTGGCAGCTTGTTCCATACACCCACCACCCTTTGTGTGGAAACGTTACCCCTCAGATTCCTATTAAATTGTTTCCCCTTCACCTTGAACCTACGTCCTCTGGTCCTCGATTCACCTGCTCTTAGCAAGAGACTGTGCATCCGATCTATTCCTCTCATGATTTTATACACCTCTATAAGATCACCCCTCATCCTCCTGCGCTCCATGGAATAGAGACCCAGCCTACTCAACCTCTCCCTATAGCTCACATCCTGTAATCACTTGAATAATTAATACATATCCTACACTAAAGCCACTAATTGGGAAGTTGTGCTCCAAAACGTGTTTGATTTCATTCAAATTCATGCAAAATTATTTAAATGTCTTGGTGGGAGGAAGTAGGTGGAACCAGAGTGCGAGAAAATTTGCATCTTTAGACTAAATGAAATATTGAGATAACAAGAAAATGGACCAAGAATGTGTTTTCAGAACAATGTACTTCTGCCAGTTCTTGTTCGGACTAGGAAGTGATGAATGCACGGATATGGGAAACAAAGCCTTTGCCACCAGCCAATTCTGAACAATTTGCAAGTTAAAAGTGCAGCACATTCCGCTGGTGGTTCCTAATGCAGGCCCTGCCTGATTCCATGACGATGCTAGTGAACTGACAGAAACTGATAAGGTTATATCATACTTCCTCTGCCTACCATTAAACATGGTGGCAGGGGAAGTTATTTACAAAACGCCACTGACAGCTTTTTGCTTAACCCTTCCCTCTGTTCACGCTGCAGAATAGTAGGTAGAGTGGTGAAAGAAACAGAACTTGTTGGAAGGAGGTGAATCTCTCCGCTCGGGAACTGCTCCAGTAGACGGAGCTCGTGGGCGGACCGGAGTCAGAGTGATACAGTGTGGGGAAAGGCCCTTCGGCCCAACTTGCCCATACCGGCCAACATTTCCCAGCTACACTAGTCCCAACTGCCGGCATTTGTTCCATATCCCTCCAAACTTGTCCTATCCATGTACCTGTCCAACTGCTTCTTAACTGTTGGGATAGTCCCTGCCTCAGTTACCTCCTCTGGGCAAGAGACTCTGTGCAACTACCCGATCTATTCCTCTCATTATCATATACACCGCTATAAGATCACCCCTCATCCTCCTGCGATCCAAGGAATAGAGTCCCAGCTTACTCAACCTCTGCCTATAGCTCACACCCTCTAGACCTGGTAACATCCTTGTAAAATGGCGCCACAACATGGTGGCACCTGCATATGTAAATATGCAAAAAGAATCTCACCGAGCAGTTGCAGATGTGATAAATGATGCACCATTGAGGGAACTGAAATTATTTCCTTTTGTGATCGGATTGTTATACAAAAAACTATTTTAGGATTTTGAGTGTGAAGGCATCAAGTCTTAACCCAGAGGTAAAAGGTTTCAGGATGAGAGAACTGAGAGAGAGAGAGATACAACTGGGGCCAGGATCAGAGAGGGGGCAAGATCGTGATCATATTTACCTGTGACATTCCTTCCATGTCAAGTTGCATCAATTCGACTTGATTAAACTGAAGGATAGCCATTCCAATACGAAAGACTACTTCCAATCCCTGCCAAATACAAATGCAGTAATTCACTCAACCCAGAACTACAAAGGAGAGTTTAAAATCAAAAGAACACAACTCAAGATGGGAGTGCCAGTGATTCTCATAAATCATGTATGTCACGTACACCTGCTTCAATGGGCACCAAGGATGCATGACACAAAACTTAAAATTCTATCGAGTAGTCTTACTGTATCCTTTTCTCAATCAGCATGAGAAGGTATATACCTGATACTACGAGAATACGATAGCCTAATCAAAACAACAGTGTGTGTTCATCAGGCTTTACACCACCAGTATTTCTAAAGCAACTGAACCTGATCTATCCTTGGGTTCTGACACTTTTACAACAGTGGTACATTCAGAGTCATGCATTTATACCTGGTGTTCTAACTAGACATGAAAACCTTCCAAACTCAACACTGAAGTCTACAAGCAACATTGCTAGCTGTCACTACACCCACCACTAACAATTTCAGATAGGTATATTTGCATGGAGTTGTGACCATTCAGCCCCTCTTCCATGCCAATCAAGGTGCCCATTTGAACTGAACTCATTCAATTTGACTTTTTCTTCCCTTCTTACTCTCCTTTTACCCGACCCTTCTTACTTTGTACTATCCCTTTTGCCGTATAATTTCTCCATCCTTCTTTCCGATCACAGACTTGCCCTTTTGTACCACCTCTCCCACCTTGAAACCTGCTTTATTGACAACTATTCCCAGCTCTGATGTGTAGTTCATTGACACTGGCCGTCTCTCGTCCAAAAGAATAAAGAGGCAACACAATGAAGATGGGAAATCTGAAGGAACTCACTCCAGAGTGTTTGAGTAACATCTCTTGAAATAATCTTCAATCATTATTTTCTTCTTCCCATTGCTGTGAATCAGATACTGGGGCAGGGATCAAAATCACTTGTAATGTCGAGGGGGCAATACCACTCTTCCTGACTTCCTGCACCATTTACTGCTTTTAAGGTCTCGACATCAATGAGAAATAAAACTTAGCTCATCTCTATCGAGTTGGTCATTAACTGAGAAGACTGATACTCATTTCCGTAAGTTGGTCGTACCAATCAATCATTTGTTTTATATTATTAAAATTTCAACACAAATTGATGTGACTTTGAAGGACTTACCTCATACATAAATATGTCAAATATTCTAGTGGCTAAAGGCAGGGAAAACGTAGTGAGAAAAATTGTGAGGAACCATGAAGATGCGTACATCGACGTGTGGAAACTCTGCGAGCGAAAGTGCACGTTCAATTCAGGCAATTGGTCCTGAGAAGCAAAATAAAGAGCAGAGGGCAAATAAAACTGGAGCGCTCAGGACACGCCAGAGTAAAAAATATAGGTACTTCAAAATAGGGTCAAGAAAGGTTATTCGCCAGATCATACACAGTGCTGTATCCCGGTCGTAAGATAATACACTTTCCTCACAGCCCTCGGTTTAAGTTTATTATTGTTATGTACACCGAGGTAAAGTGAAAAACTTTGTTTTGCATGCTAACCAATCAAATCAAATACAGTAATGGTTGAATGCCTTATACTTTATTGCCACATGTGACAGGCCGGGCAGCATCTGTGTAGGAAGGAACTGCAGATGCTGGTTTATACCGAAGATACAGACAAATGGAGTAACTCAGCGGGACAGGCAGCATCTCTGGATGACGTCACCCATTCCTTTCCTCCAGAGATGTTGCCTGTCCCGCTGAGTTACTCCAGCATGTTGTGTCCATCGTTCAGGATCAACCCTGGATCTCTGGAGCTGTGAGGTCGAAGCACAATCTGATCTGCTTCCGTGCTTCCTATTGCTTTTGGGATTTACAAAGTAGGTCATTTTATACCTTGAGCAATTTAAAATTAATTCAGTTGAAATGTACAAGTTTGTTGTGTCAGCAAAATATCTCTACTATTTATAACATTTATTTTGCAGGCAGTTATCTGAACTTGTGGAGAGAAACAGAGCTAATAATTGAGGTGTCACAGTGAAGCAGTGGTAGAGTTGCTGCCTTATGGCGCCAGAGACACAGGTTCGAACCTGACTACGGGTACTGTCTGTAAGGAGTTTGTACATTCTCCCAGTGACTGCGTTGGTTTTCTGCGGGTGCTCTGGTTTCCTTCCACGTTCCAAAGACGTGTAAGTTTGTAGGTTAATTGGTTTCTGTAAATTGTCCCTAGTCTGTAGGATGTGATACTGGGATTACGTAGAATGATGAACAGGTGATCGTTAGTCAGCATGGTCTCTGTGGGCCAAAGGGCTTGTTTCCACGCTGTGTCTAAAACTAAAAACTAAACTTCAAGTCTAATGATCTTTATGAGAATTGGGAGAAAGAGGACACATTAAAGTTGCAAAGAGGGTGTGGTATGGGTGGATAGGACAGAAGGGAGTCTCTCTGATAAGACAAGGCCAATACTACATGGCAATATGAAAACATTATCTAATTGATACATTAATTCAGACTTCTTCAGACTGACAAAAAGGAAATATCATCTCTGTATTTACTTAACGCAGGCTGCAAGAATTCTACATATTTCTGTGAGATTGTTTCTAAATTTTGAGAGAATAGTGGCCTGGTACGCTGTTCCTCTCTGGCACCTCCTTGCATTTCATATGTAATGAGCTTATTCCATGCGAGTCCCAGCTTACAGTCCAAATACACCATATCTCCCCGGCCCCCTTATCTATTCTGCTTGTTACAGTTCATACATTGAAAATTCTCCTCAACTCTGCCCAAACCTATTGTTATTTTTAAGTGCTACCTCTTTATTATATAGATTATTGTATATTCTCTACTATTCCGTCGGATTAATGGACCCATTATTCCAGACTCCTTTATTTCTTCATCAGTGGCATTACATTTGCTACCTTCCAGTCTGTAGGAACCATTTTAGAATGCCATCGGATTTTAGAAAATGACAATTTGTGTGTTCACTGCGGTTCGTCAGGTTCTGGGGATTTATTGCCTTTTAGTATCATTACTTTCTCCAATTACTTGCATTCATTGTCGCTAACGTCATTCAGCTCCTCGTTCACTCATCATTCTGATGCAGGAATATGAAGTTGGCAATTTGCCAAGAAAAAAAAAAGCTTACAATTCAACTGTTCCTTACTGCGATACATTAACAATGTCATGCATCATCCTACAGTGATTTTATGCCCCATCTCATTTAGCTCAGGAGTTCCAACACAAGCTTGCAATCACTTCCTGGTATTTATTGCACACTCTTTTGTGGGTGAGTAGGTTATTCAATTAATCCAAGTGCAAGGTCTGACGGAACAAGATTCACCAGGTTACCTGTATTAAATACTCAAACTGGTAGATGCAGAGACCCAGCTCTGCCATACTGGGCTTGAAGAGCTCCCTTAGTCGATACTCCTGCATCAAACGCACAAACACACAAAACGCTTCTTCTTCCGGCATCTATAAATGAAAATAAAACAATGAAAATGAAAAGGGGACACATGATGTCACTCATGTACACTGGACAGGCAGCATCTCTGGAGAGGAGGAATGGGTGACATTTCGGATCGAGACCCTTCTTCAGGGAAAAATAGTCTCTACCCAAAATGTCACCCATTCCTTCCCTCCAGAGATGCTGCTTGTTCCGCTGAGTTACTCCTGCATTTTGGATCCGTCTCTAAATAACCTACCTACTTAGTTTCTGAACTGTACATACTTACAGTCCTGTAGACACACAGGACGATGACCCTGCTGTTTACTAGGTTAACTTTGTACACAGTAATATTCAAATGTCACGTGTGTAGAATAAGGTTTTTTCCCCCCACTGTGGATAAAATATTTGGACTAAAAAGTGTTCTAGAAATTCCATCACATCTTAGAAAGGCACAATCGAAACATTACAGTGAGGGGTACAACAGTGTATACGGAAGTATCACCTCGCAGTTCTTCCTGGTCTGACTGCATTAGGCACATTCCTCACACCAACCTCTTCTCCCCAACCTGCATGAGCAGCAGCCCCACAATGAATGCACTTCCTTGGCAATATCCAACTTCACGGTCAACCAGAGAGTAAGCCTGCCACAAAGTAAGCAAACAGACTCAAACACGAGAAAACTTCAACACACAAGCTCAGTGACCGAAAAACAAGCAAAACTATGTTGTTATTTAATTAAAACAGGATATTCAAAACAAAGGTTAGAGGTGATCCTATCAAAAGATAAAAATGAGTTGGGATATTTACTCATCTCATCATAATTGGGAACAGTTCACCAAATGCAGTTCTCTTAAACAGGCATGTTCATTGGAAAGGCCAGAGCATCTGCAGGAGAAAAGTGTGAAATAACTGTTTTTGATCTTTTCCTGCTAGTGTTTGGAGAATACGGGTTCTCAGTGTACTCCAGTGGTGCAGTTAGTCGAACCGCTGCCAGTTTCAAGCTGATCTGTGTGTTTCCAGGTTTCCTGCATCTATTATTTCGCTTTTGATTCTCTGTCCCTTGTTTAGTAATGGGGGAGCGGCACAGTGGTGCAGCGTGGAGTTGCTGCCTTACAGCGCCAGAGACCCAGCTCTCTACGGGTGATGTCTGTGCTGTTTGTACAGAGTTGCACATTCTCCATGTGATCGCGTATGTTTCCTTCGGGTGCTCCGGTTTCCTCCCACATTCCAAGACAAAGGTTAATTGGCCATTCTAAACTGCTCCTCGTATGCAAGGACTGGCTATGAAAGCGAGATGTCACATCCAGGTGTGAAAGGGATGATCGATGATCGGCATGGACTTGTTAAGCTGAAGGGCATGTTTCCATTCAATCTTCAATAAACCAATCTTGTGTGTGTATCTTTTAATTCCCCCATTAATAATTCTACATCCCACTGACAGAATCATTTTCTAACTTCAAAATTATAATATCATTAGCCACCCGATAAATTATTTTTCATGGATACTGGAATCTGAAATGACACTTCAATAGCCTGTTACTAAATAGTATTTTAAAAAATTAGACTTTAGATATACAGCGTGGAATCAGGCATTCCGGCCCGAGTCCAGGCCGTCCAGCAATCAAAAATGAAAAAAAATGAAATGATTCAATTTATTGTCATTGTCAGTGTACAGTACAGAGACAACGAAATGCATTTTTAGCATCTCCCTTGAAAGGGAGACACAGGGCGTCGCGGTGTGCCCGCGCCTGCCGCCGTAACATTCCATTACAGGCAAAGGTGGGTGAAGTGTCTTGCCCAAGGACACAACGACAGTATGCACTCCAAGCGGGATTTGAACCGGCTACCTTCCGGTCGCCAGCCGAACTCCTAGCCCATTGTGCTATCTGTCACCCCAAACACCAGCACTATCTTACACACTAGGGACAATTTATAATAGCCAATTAACATACAAACTCACACGTCTGTCATAGAGTGATACAGTGTGGAAACAGGCCCTTCGACCCAATTTACCCACACCGGCCAACATGTCCCAGCTACACTAGTCCCACCTGCCTGCGCTTGGTCCATATCCCTCCTAACCTATCCTCTCCATGTAACAAACTGTTTGTTAAACGTTGGGATAGTCCCAGCCTCAACTACCTCATCTGGCAGTTTGTTCCATACACCCACCACCCTTTGTGTGAAAAAGTTACCCCTCAGATTCCTCTTAAATCTTTTCCCCTTCACCTTGAACCTGTGTCCTCTGGTCCTCGATTCCCCTACTCTGGGCAAGAGACTCTGTGCATTTACCCAATCTATTCCTCTCATGTTTTTATACACCTCTATAAGATCTCTCCTCATCCTCCTGCGCTCCAAGGAATAGAGATCCAGCCTGCTCAACCTCTCCCTATAGCTCACACCCTCCAGTCCTGGCAACATCTTCGTAAATCTTCTCTGAACCCTTTCAAGCTTGACAATATCTTTCCTATAACATGGTGCCTAGAATTGATCAACAATACTCTAAATACAGTCTCACCAACGTCTTATACAACTGCAATATGACCTCCAAACTTCTATACTCATCTCCCAACCTCTATACTCTGGGTGTGGGAGGAAATCCAGGGAAAACCCATGCGCTCACAGGGAGAATGTACAAACTCCGTACAGACAACACCCGTAGTCAGGATCTAACCTGGGTCTCTGGCGCTGTGAGGCAGTAACTATCGCTGTGCCACCCCCATTACTAAACAATGGACAGGGACACAAAAGTGAAATCACAGATGCAGGAAATCTGAAGATACACAGATCAGCTTGAAACTGGATAAAGTAACTAATGTTTCAGGTTGTTGATCTTAATCATCTCTCTCCCCAAATCAGCTTTGAAATTATCTCAGGTGAATGCTTACAAGCTGTCTTCCTCAGTCTCTGGGCAAATAGCTTACTTTGAGCATTTCACATACATACAACTTGCATAAATTAGATCGTAATAAATTGTACATGCACACATCTGTGAATTTCTTGAATGGGGAATGTGGCTGCAACTATTTGCTACTTGAATGGGGAATGTGGCTGCAACTATTTTCCAGGATGGGCTGATGTACTATTCAACTGTCTTCTGGGGATAATTATATATAATTTTATTTTTGTTCGAGCTATTTGGGAAAATACAGGGAGGATTATTTTTTTTAAATGCTAACTGTTCATATTTTCCTCTCCCACATGCTAAATCAGGAAACTGAATACATTCCATTCCTGCCCATTTTCAATCACCACTGAGTGTAACATTCATTTACATGTTCCTGTCTCTAACAAGACTAAACTCTGGTGAGGAAAAGCTAGAGGCAAAGTCCATCTCTCACCTTCATGACATTGAACAGCACCTCTTGTCCGAGACTGTATTGACCTTTGAAGAAGTCATGCTCAGGGTAGGTCCGTGCAATGTCTCTCCGGATTAGCTTCTCACAAGGAGAGGTCATCTTTAGTAGCTCTGAATACTGGTTTTTCATAGGCATATCAGTTGCATTGCATAGCAACTGCCAAACAATCCCACGGAAATGGTGTGGGATTCCTTTCCGAATCAGCTCCTGGAAATAAATGAATCTCTTAATTTTTTTCCCTAATGTTTCCTATTACCATTTGAAACAACAGAAATCACAGTTGAATGAATGAATTAATAAGTTTATTGACCAAGTATTCACATACAATTAATTTGCCTTGGTGCTCCGCCCGCAAGTGACAACATGACACATAAAACATTAATAATAAAACATTGTTGATTAATGATTAATATCCTGCCATATAGTTTAGTTCAGGGGTGGGGAACCTTTTCATGGTAGATGCCGCATTAAGTTAGCTTTAATTTAATGTCCGCATCCAAGAAACTTCAATCAGATATACTTCAAAATGTACATTATTTTGTTAAAATAGCCCTCATGACTTAGTAATGTTTTAATTGTGGCCGTCAGTCGGGGAGGATTATTTTGTTGAATCTTCTTTTACTCTTTGGTATTTTAAATATACGTTCATTTTAAGGTTAAAATAAAAATAATAAAAGACGAACAAAAACATATATTAATATTAATAAAAGGATTTGTTCTACAAAATTTGGATTTATTCAAAAGGCCGCATTTAATGGCCTAGAAGGCAGCAGGTTCCCCACCCCTGGTTTGGTTTATTATTGTCTTGGGACAGTAATGTACGGGTGACGTTTCGGGTCGGGACCCTTTTTCAGAATGAAAGTAGAGGGGAGGGAATTGGAGGCAAGAAGAGGCCAGAACAAAGCAACACCGGCAACAGATGACCAAGGAAGGATGGAGCACCATTTTAAACAGGGGAGTTGCCAGGATACTGTTTACCTGTTATATATTGTGATATTTGGTAGATAACCAAAGTCCAGGAAAAAAAAACAAAATTGTACTCAAAATCAGACAGTGTCACAACCATCATGGTTTTGATGCACATTATTGATATTGAATTGGAAGACAAGGAATCAGGCACAAAATGTTGGAATAACTCAGCGGAACACGCAGCATCTCTGGAGAGAAGGAATGGGTGATGTTTAGGGTCAAGACCCTTCTTCATGGGGAGGACAGGAATCAATGGACACAAGAAAAGATGTTTAAATATAGAGTTGACAAATATTTTGTGGACCCAGTAGACATGTGGTAATGATAATGCAGAGAACTGATGGTGATTTATTGTGATAGGAAGAAAGCGAAGATCGTATGCATGCTAAATCGTATTATTTTTAAAAGGGATACAAGAAAATAAGAAAGTTGGGATTATATCTGCAAAAATCTTCTGCATGTTAACACAGCATGTTAAGCTCATTGTATCCACGAAAATAGCAGAGCTGCAGCTACAGTGGTGCAGAGCAGCACAATTTGAAAGCAGAAGGAAATGAAAGCTAAGATTGAGAAATCTTAAAAAGATTAATTGAGAAGATTGTTAGATATTGCGCTTTGGGCTAATGGAATCAAGGGATATGGGAAGAAAGCAGGAACGGGGTACTGATTCTGGATGATCAGCCATGATCCTATTGAATGGCGGTGCTGGTTCGAAGGGCCGGATGGCCTACTCCTGCACCTATTTTCTAAATGATTTACTGGAATGGTTTCAGGAATGCAGAATGTGGGCAAATGGGACTAACTTTGTTGAGCATCTTGATGGTCCACAGAGCCTATTTCCGTGCTGCATCACCGTATGATTCTTTAACTTGACACGTGGATGAACAACTTGCTCCTCGGATGTTTGCATCAATGTTTGAAATCAGGAAGCGTTTAAATACACCATTTACTATGATTAGAAGGGTAATAATCAGGTAGATTAAGACGAGCAACAGAGCAAATAAGCGTAACTGGCCTCCTTCTGGGCTTACTATTCATGTCATTGTTGCTGTGTAACGCTAGATTGTGAAATGGACTTAACCTGCAATTTCTGCAAATTGTCTGTCTCTGGTATTCACTTGAAGTGGGTTCAACTCCCACTGCACAGTAAAAAGAGTTTCCAGCATAAAAAAACCCCGTCTTTCCTTTGAATTGAAAGGAAATCTGAACACTGCAGACTAAAAATAGATTGAAGCATTCCAGGATTTCAAAACAGGAGGATTTGAATTCTGCTGGCTCCCACTCAAAATTTTAAGTCATTTCCTCTCTCTTTATCTGACCAACATTAACCCGGTATTGGTACAAAAAAAGGCTTGCTGGCTACTTTGGACATCAAATGTGTGTGTGTGTGTGTGTGTGTGTGTGTGTGTGTGTGTGTGTGTGTGTGTGTGTGTGTGTGTGTGTGTGTGTGTGTGTGTGTGTGTGTGTGTGTGTGTGTGTGTATGTGTGTGTGTGTGTGTGTGTGTGTGTGTATGTATATATATATATATATATATATATATATATGTATACACATATATATATATATATATATATATATATATACATATATATATATATATATACACACATATATATATACACATATATATACATATATATATACACACACACACATATATATATACATATATATATACATATATATATATATATATATTTATATATATACATACACACACACACACACACACATGTACATACATATGTATATGATCTATATAAATATATGTATATATGTGAGTAATGTATATATTAGAGTATGTGTCCATAAACACACACTGAACTTTTTTTTAGTTTATTATGTTGTTTACAGTGTACTATGTTTACATATTCTGTTGCGTTGCTGCAAGTAAGAATTTCATTGTTCTATCTGGGACATATGATAATAAAACACTCTTGACAACAGACGGGTTAAAAAGCTTTGCGCTACCCCGATGATAAACCTCACCCTCAGCAGTTTCTCTTTCTTTTTGCGCACTTCCTCCCATTCATTGATCAAGCGGCCCCACAGAATCCATGTGTCTTCTTCCAAGTGGCTTAAGTTGCTCGAAGCCGAGGAGCTCGACACAAGCGAGCCGCTACTGTTCCGCCGTGATCCATTCACCGACCGCAATGATTTGCTGTCTGCTTCCAGCAACCTAGCAAACGTTACAGATTTACAGACGATTACAAGCGTAATGGGATATTAACGCTTATAAAATATTCAGACCCAATCAATAATTAGCTCTGCATTAAGTAACGTAGCAAACAAAATGGACAACATTTCAGTGAGAATGATGTCTAGTGTCATCAGCAACAATCGAAAGCCAGCAGTTTAATAACATCAGAGAGGTGAGCATCAATAATTCAGAATAACACGTGGTTTAAGTCCTTCCTTATTCCCATCCAAACAAATCCCAAACTAAACGTCTTTCAATACTTGCACTATTTAAAGTCAAGTTGAACGCAGCAAACAGTTATTTCTATCTAAACATTAAATGTGTCTACATCTTCAGATCTGGGTATGGAGATAAGCAAAGCACAGAAATCAACGGTTCAAATGCATTTCAAACACATATTTCTGGATTTCCTATCACTTGCTGTCTAGAGCAACACAGCGTTAAGGGCCTGTCCCACTTGGGTGACCTAATTGGCGAGTTTAGAAGAGTTCGAAAAAATGACATGTAGAAGACCTCTTTCGACTATGCAGAAGACTAGCTTCGACTAGCTACGACTAACTTCGGGAAAATTGGACACCGAATAGTGGAAAGTGCAGACGACCTCCTTTGATCTCCTTCGACCTCGCTTCGACCTTGATGAAGACTATCTACGACTACCTTCGACTACCCTTGATTACCTACAACTAACATGCCGACCTACTACGGCTAAACCTACGATTAAAATAAGTATCGATTTTTTCCATGGCAACCTTTTTTTACCCGCAGGCATTTTTTAACATATTGAAAAAAACACCGCAACCTAGCTGAGGCCTCCAGTACGCGGAGACTACTCTCGAGCATGAAGGAGATTTACGAAGGTCTCCTACGACCTCGTGTCGACCATGCTGCGAGTACGAGTCGAGGGCAAACTTGCGGATTAGGTCACCCAAGTGGGACAGGCCCTTTACACCAGTGAGCCATGTAGCCAGCCTGAAGTAATGCCTCCAAGTCCATAACCTCAGAGTATCTACCCAAAAATCCTGCATGTTTTTCTTCTGTATCTATATCCTTGTGTTGTCCATTCCTTGAGAGAATCTCCATAAAATAAATGCACTCCATCAAAATCCTCATCCTTGCCAATATGGGCACTTGCTAACTAAGCAATTACATTCATACGAAGGGTCTCGACCCGAAACGTCACCCATTCCTTCTCTCGTGAAATGATACCTGTCCCGCTGAGTTACTCCAGCTTTTTGTGTCTATCTTCGGTTTAAACCAGCATCTGCAATTCCTTCCTACACATTCATAACCATGTTTTCCCTTCTATGGTTCAGCTCAGTTACAACCCACCTTGGATTGCCTTTTTACCACTCACCAATCCCCATAGCTTGCTGTCCCAGCTCCAATTCTTCCATCCCATCCCCAACTTTACCCCGGCATTCATCTCCTAATCCCCATGCGTCTCCTGTTGTCCTCTCAGTTCCCAAACACCATACCCACCCCTGGTGCCCGCGCCTTCTCCTATTCATCTGCACAGATGAATCCAGCATTTTTCAAGACCCCCTCTGTAAAAACACTGGCTTGTTTTCTGTTAAATTTTAGCTTTAGAGATACAGCATGGCCCACTAAGTCCGCATCAACCAACGATCCCCGCACATTAACACTATCCTATAGGGACAATTTACACTTGCACCAAGCCAATAAACCTGTACGTCTTTGGAGTGTGGGAAGAAACCGAAGATCTAGAAGAAAATCCACGTGGTCACAGGGAGAACGTACAAATTCCGTACAGATAGCACCCATAGTCGGGATCAAACCCTGGTCTCCAGCGCTATATGGCACATCTTGCCCTCACCTGTTTTGCTCTTCGAGCTTTGCCAGTAGTTCCAATTCATCTGGACTGAGGTTATCAGAAGAGGAAGAATCGGGGCTGACCGCAGGACTTGCCATGGGAACAAGGCTTTGCAGCGTTAGGGTCTTCATCCATCAGAAGGTCAAGAGCTGAATGGCAGCGAGATTTATATTATCTGGAGCTGAAAGAGTGGAATACAGTGGCGACAACCAATTAGTGAAAGTATACACTAGGATCAGCCGGATTATCGTACCAGTTTATAACTCGTCTTGTTGAGTCTCATTGCCTATACTAGTTCTCACCTAACAAACAGCTAACAATGGCCCGTTTCTTTTATTATCATTACTATTTTGCATATCTTTCATTCATTTGTTCTATATCTCTCTACATCACCTCTTTACCTCTCGTTTCCCTTTCCCATGACCCCGGGTTTGAAGAAGGGTCTCGACCGAAACGTCACCCATTCCTTTTCTCTAGAGATGCTGTCTGACTCGCTGAGTTACTCCAGCTTTTTGTGTCTATCCTTGGTTTATCATGAGATATTACTTGAATAGGTCAGACTAGAATAAGAGAAAAGATCAGCATTTATGTACCACTGCCAGCAATCTTGGAATCCAAAACTTTGACTTTAATCATACACATCAATCGCTAAACCTGCAACTTTTCCCAAATGCCTGTTCACCTTTGACATTTGTAAACAGCTTCTTCTGGAGTCTGAAGAAGGGTCCCGACCCGAAATGTCACTGATTCTTTCTCTCAAGAGATGCTGCCTGACCCGCTGAGTTTACTCCAGCACTTTGTGTCTATCTTTCTCTGGCGATTCAGGCTCCACCTAGACTTTTTAGTGCACGTGGATGGCTGGAAAGGTCTCCTTGGCTCATCAAAACTCTGGTAAGGAAGGGTGTTACTGGTTCAGCTTAGGACTTTTTTTTCCAAGGTGGTGGGAAGAATGGGGCAGGTGGGTGTATTCTTCAATCAAACTTTATTCCAAATTTACACAAAATGCTGGAGTAACTCAGCGGTACATGTAGCATCTCTGGAGAGAAGGAATAGGTAACGTTTCGGGTCGAGACCCTTCTTCAGACTTTATTCCAGGTTTTCTACATTAATGAATCACTGGACATTTGCCTTCGTGTAAGTGATGCACCAATCACCTCAAACATATTGCCCCTATTTTCTGAAGCATCTTGTAGCTACTGATTCATGGCTACGTTGATTATTAACATGGCTTCAATCCTAATGAAAGGGACTACTTCCTTTCTTAAAGAAGCTTTCACAATTAAAAGCTTTCACTTCCAGTACCAACAATTAAACTCTGCTGCTACCTTTCCATCTTGCATAACATAAAATAAAAAAAGTCAAGTGGATAATCACACAGATCATTCAAGGCCTTTTTAAAAACGGATATCATTTGAAGAGGGATAAAACTTTATAGCGGAGTAGTATTTTCTTAGGGCACATGAACAATTAATAGCTCACAATGTCGAAAAGCAGCAGGATATCACTAACATGATTCACACTGTTACAAGACTAATTTCAGTTAATGGTCAATTGAAGGTGTTTGGTTCTGTGTAGCTGACCATAATGCTCGACAGTTATCCAATTGTTTACTGCCAAATGATATATAAAGTGCATTCTTGCACTCCACAGAATCTATTGTACTATTTCATACAACGACTACTGTCATATTATCAGAGATCAGAATACTGAGTTATCAGAAGGCAGAGTTACATCTAATTGGTGTCAGGGAAATGAAGAAAAATAAAGAGAGAACCAACCACCTCCCACAGTATGAATAATCTTTCTTGCTTGCTTCACTTTGGCTATAAAGTGATTCTGGCAGAACCCGAGAAACCTGGAAGCAGATTGATTCCACCGTCTGCAATGAATGATGGAACAAAGCACAGAACATTGGCAAAGAGTCAAAGAGGAAGAACACATTAAATAGATTAAATCTTGTATTTAAAAAAACTTTTTAACTATGACTCATGGGAAGAAATAGTGTAAACAATTACAAGATGGATCATCTTTTCTCTGCTTTGATATTAGGCTCAATGCGACCCTCACACTTTTATTTAACTTCAGATCAACACCAGAGAAATTAATGGTCACATTGAAATTAAATAAAACTGTGAGGCTTTGCTTAACAAAGATGTAAGTGGTTCCTCTTCACATGCTTCAAGATCCACTTCCTCTAACAATCAGCACACATCACCTCCTCTTGTTTTTCACTCTGAGGGTTTTTGCTCCACTGAAAAGAACCAAAGAATTCTCCAAGACAAAGTGAGATATTGTAAGTGATTTCAAGAAATTATTGCTTAAGAAAGAACTGCAGATGCTGGAAAAATCGAAGGTAGACAAAAAGCTGGAGAAACTGAGCAGGTGAGGAAGCGAAGGAATAGATGACCTTTCTTCAGTCTCGACCCGAAACGGCACCCATTCCTTCTCTCCAGAGATGCTGCCTGTCCCGCTGAGTTACTGCAGCATTTGTGTCTATCTTCGATTTAAACCAGCATCTGCAGTTCCTTCCTATACATGTAATTGTCTACCCTGAGTTCCTCTCCCTTCAATGTGATGCAAGCGTGGGGGTGGGTGAGGGGGCAGAGTGCAACTTTCAGCATTCTCCTGAAGTGATTCACTTGTCCACATTGCTAACCTGTCTGAAGAAGGGTTTCTGCCCAAAACGTTGCCTATCTCCTTCGCTCCATAGATGCTGCTGCACCTGCTGAGTTTCTCAAGAATTTTTGTGTACTTGTCCACATTGCTAACCCTGTTGTGGGCCAGAATTCTGAATTAGCTGCACAAATGGCCACAGACAGCAATCAGTTGATGACCCGATTGTTGTCGAGATGCAATACACATCTATCTTATGCACGATTCTCTTAATGCCTTGTCAACAAAATGTTACCAATCACACGTTTGTGGAAGAGTTCCCAATTTCTCCATTGTTTTGTTTGCCAGACTGTTTGCTAACTTCATTTTGAAAAGTAAAACACAAAGTATTGTAGTAACTCTGTGGGGCAGGTTGCATCTGCAGAAAGAATGTTTAGAGATGAGATCCTTCTTCACAAGTCACTTTCAAAAGGTCCACTTCATTTACTCTCTCAACCAGCCTTGATCCCCCCCCAAATCAAATCACTATTCAGCTTTCTAAATTCCAGGGAGAGCTATTTATATCAGTCACTCATCTGCATAGGCCATCCAAATTTCTAGAACTGCAGTGCCTGCAGACTCTAAGAGAGTCCTCCAGGTGTGGTCTATTTTAGGGTTATGCAAGTAGTCTAGACCTGTAGATATTGTTCAGATTTCCACTGGCCTTTGATATTCTGCACTGGTACCTGCTGTTCTAATGGTTAATGTACATTGATACCTACGTCTTTCTGGACATGACTTAGAAAGAACCATTTTAGGTCTAAAGTGGAGATTCTTAAATTTACCTAGACTGAAATCCATTTTGTCATAATTTGCTCTTCCATTCAATTTATTAATGTCTTCTTGTAATTTAATGCTCTCACTTTCACTACATTCCAAGAAGTATAGACAGAGTGGATGTAGATAGGATGTTGGGTCTTGTAAATGAAGGCCATCACTATTTAAATGGTGTTGCTCTTTTAAAGCAGAGATGGACCAATATTTTTCGTGGCCTCGGAAGGCCCTGATAGCAGAATGTTTCAATAAAGGCTGAGGTAAATAGATAGTTGATAAGCAGATGGCTATCCATGATGTTGGCTCCTTTCCCAAGGCAGCATGGTGTAGATGGGATCAATGGATAGGGGGATGGAGGGGGAATGAAAGAGAGGGGAGGAAGCTGGTTTGTGTGATGGAGTCTACCCAACCATCATAAGACAATCTGTCCAGCTGCTGGTAACAGGGTGCAAGTTTTCGCTGAAGAGCCTTCAGTGCATTTACATCTATCTGTAAATAACGAGCCCCCACTTTGATACGGTCTCTTGCATTAATGTTCTAACATAAGTGGAGTGCAACCTCGATTCAACTCTCTTGGCAAAATAAAAGCTTGCATTCTGTTAGCTTTCCCAGTTATTTGCTGCACCTTACTTTGTGAATCGTACATTAGCATAGTCGGATCCATCTAGAATCCAATCACAGCAAAGATATACAGAGTGAAGCTCTCCGAAGACCAATTAACAAATGACATTGAATTTGTGGACCAGGGAAGCAAGCCTCATTTTCAGGTTACCTCTGTACTCTATTGTTTCGCTCATCTTAAACTATTTCCACTCTCCCATCAAGTGGGGAAGACCATTTCATACATAAAACAAGTGCAAAGTGAACCTAGTTTGAACACCAGTGCACATAAGTGTACATATTTCATAGAGTAAATTGTTGGCTTTTCTTTACACGTTCACTCTAAGCATAGACTCAGCTCCAACATAATAAAATATTGATGTGCTCTGGTCTATTTATATAAACCGAGAACAAACGTTCTCCATTAACCACTTTATTCCAGTTGCAGGGATGTTATTTGCAGACTCCGGTTAAATCCTTTTGTGCCAGATTGTGCTTGTAATGTTCACTGTATTCATCAGACAGCTGCTAGAGAAACAACCAGGCAAAACAACTGCTTCAAGCTTTAGAATGGACCAATAATTATAATGCGAGTCAAATATTAGAGTAATAAAGCTTAATATACCAAGCTCCCATGGCAAACAGTGGACTGGTGGCTACAGCTCCATACAACCAGAGCTCCTGATGTCAAATTTCAAAGGAGGGTTAATAAGCGAGCCTTTATCTATCCCTTCTCCTTCATCACTGGATCCAAATCGCAGAATTCCCGACACATAACCACGTGGTACTACCAGGGCCAGCTGCCTTGTAACTCCAGTGAAGTAGTTTCAATCCTGATCTCGGTTATCATGTGAATACGGACTTTGCACTTGTCCCAGCGCATTTGCATTTCCTCTGGGTCTTCCAGATTATCTTTGCACACCAAACACACGGTAGAATCTAAGGGAGTTAATGGGAATGTGGAGAGAATAAAATGAGATGAAAGTAGGATCTGTGTAACTCGCTGGGTGGTTATTGTAGACACATCGGGACAAAGGGCCAGTTTTGCTGCTGTATGACATTGATTAGCTTCCAACCACAGGACATCAAATGCCCATCGTCAATGTCTGGTTGGAGATTACCAGTTAATATTTTGTCTTGTCTTTTCAAGTATTTGTAGGAAATGGGGATTAATGTCCATTTCCTATTAAATATTTGGATAAACAAGAGACAAAATAATAACAAGTAATCTATTATCAGAGCCACCAGACCTTTGGTGTCTGCAGGCCAGATTGAAAGGTTTCAGATTTAATTTATGGTTCATTTGGGAAGTGGGAAAGAGTGTTGGGCAGGGAGAGAGAATATGGTCAAGTGTGAACCTTAAGCGGCAGCATCTCTGGGGACAAGGAATGGGTGATGCTTCAGGTCGAGACCCTTCTTCAGACTGAAAGCTAACCCCTAACCCACTTTCCCCCATTGACATCTTTTATAACACTATGGTCTACAACATGCGGTTTCTTACGAATGGAATTATTGCATTATAGCAGAACTAAATGCAATTATCCTGTCCAATAATTGTCCTTGTAAAGCATACATTATCTGGTCATTATCACTTTGGTGCTGGAGGAAGCATGACAAGTGTAGATTACTTCTTTGCTTCTGACATTGCAACAGTGACTCATACTTCCTTGCGTTTCACAATTCGTATCACAGGTACAGTATCCTCCGTACATCACACTTCAACAAAGCTGCTCTTCAGCTATTAATTGGATATGTGAGAAGCTTCAGGTTCCAGCTTGCTGCCTTTAAAAAAGTGTTTCAAATTATGATTCTCCTCATCTACAATATAAAATGCAGATCCAGCAGTATGGGGTGAGTCACAATATATTGCAGTCCCTGAAATGGGGACATTTTAAATGATTTTCCTTCATTTCTGATGGATGATGAAATTATACTGCAGAAATCTGTTATGTCATTGTCTTCACTACAAAAGTAAAAAGAGAAGTGAAAGGCCTGGATAGAGTGGATGTGGAGAGAATGTTTCCACAAGTGGGAGAGTCTAGGGCCAGAGGTAATAGCCTCACAATTAAAGGACTTTCCTTTAGGAAGGAGATGAGGAGGAATTTCTTTAGTCAGAGGGTGGTGAATCTGTGGAATTAATTGCCACAGAAGGCTGAGGAGATGTCAATGGATGTTTTTAAGGCAGGCATAGATTCTTGATTAGTACAGGCGTCAGAGGTTATGGGACGACGGCAGGAGAATGGGATTAGGAGGGAGAGATACAACAGGCATGATTGAATGGCGGTGTAGACTTGATGGTGCGAATGGCCTAATTCTGCTCCTATCATTTATGAATTTACGAGTCATTTCATCAGTATTTTTTTAATTAAATCTTTTGGAATAGATAAATGCAACACTGTCATCACGATAGTAGAGTTGTTACATTAGTGTCATAGAATTTTGTGACTGCGAAGCCACTTTAGTTTGTGAGATGATGTGTTCTGAGTAGGGGGAGGGGGTAGTACAAAAGTAATACTGTTGGTCCTTGGTGGGTAGAATTTGGGAATTTTGCTTATTATATAAACATCTGCCAATCTAGCCGCTTAAGGTTCACACTTGTCCATATTCTCTCTCCCTGCCCAACACTCTTTCCCGCTTCCCAATAGAACACCATAAATTAAATCATGAAACCTTTCAATCTGGCCTGCAGACATCAAAGGTCTGGTGGTTCTGATAATAGATTACTAGTTATTATTTTGTCTCTTGTTTATCCAAATATTTAATAGGTAATATTAAATGTTGTGTCCATCTAGGGGTTAGAGCAGTGGTTCCCAACGTGGGGCCTACGCCCCACAGGGGGGCAATTTGATTTTTAAGGGGGGCAATTGAGCGCGACTGAGGAGGTCTGGGTACAAATTTTCGATTTTTTTTTTTTTTGGATTTTCCATCAGGTAAACATGTAGTTTATGTTTCAGATGTTATTTTGAGTAAATATTTTTTTTTGGGTAAAAAAGGTCTTTATTGTGTAGTTGTTACATAATCACCGCGCCATCGCTCTTCATGCACGTCGCACGAAGCGCGCGGGGTCATGGGAGAACCTTATTTATTGAATTGGATTTAGAAATGCGATTCAAAGAGCTTTTGCTAAGTTACTCTTATAATATCTATTTCCTCTGTTTTCTCTCAAGGGAAAGCAAGGGGGGGGGCATCAGGATTTTAGAGGTGATTAGGTGGGGCATGGCCAAAAAAAGGTTGGGAACCACTGGTGTAGAGTCTCTGATTCGCAAAAGTAAGTTTTTTTTTCTCCCGCAGGTTTTAGAAAAATAAAGGTCTTCAACTAAAAATACTAAAGGCTTTATATTATATTTGTTTAGATTATCATTGCATGAGTGTAAAACAAAGTAATTGCTTGTCAACTTCAATAACAAAACTACCAGGCTATGTACTGATGGGATAATGGTGCACGATTACATGGGAAAGAGGACCTCCTCCCCCCCCCCCCCCCCAGATAGTTTTAGATAGATAGATGTCCTAAATGTGGAAGGAAAACTAAAGTGTGGTTTTTAATTAATTTACAAAAGAGAGGGCCGTGCAAAGTGTCATTCAAAGGGAGATATAGAATGGAATGATAAGATCAAAGGAAGCAATATTAAACATACAGTATTTGAAAGCAAGTAAATAGTTTGGCCTGAGAGTAAAATTTAGAGTTATTTAGAGCAGCATAGGAAAAAAAAAAGGAAATCTGACCCTTATATTCCAATCCTCACTAGCAACAGGAACATTGCCAAAGGTCTACAAAACAGTTGATGTAAAATCTTTGTTTAACAAAGGAGAAAGGGGATATAATGAGTAATCAGCGGGTGGGCAGCCAGCCTAACCACTGGCAGTGAATCAAGTACTGGAAAATATTCCAAGGGCCATTTAGAAAATTTAGAAAACTGCTATTTAGAAAAGGCACAAACCAGCGATGTTTGTTAAAGCATGTCATGTTTGAATAAACTGAATTGCTTATTTCTTTGGCAATAAAGGCAAAAATCGTAATGATAGTGTGCTTACTGTACATTGCATCAAGATCTTTAAAAACCCAAATGGCAGATTGTTCATTAAGCTAAATGTGTGATCTATTAAATCATGACTAGTTGGGAGGTTGCAAATGTATTGGTCAGGATGAGTTTTAGAGACTGAGATTTTTGTGATATGTCAATGCAAGGTTACAAAGTTTGCAGATGATACAAAAAAAGGTATTTGGAAGAAAGCTTTAGATTGTGGGATGACAATAGAAGGGACAGTGAAGATAGAATTCAATCAGAGAAGTGTGTGATAATGCCTTTTGGAAAGTAAACAAGACAAAAGAATACACAGTAAATAGTACGTACTTTATTGAGAAACACAGTAGATAGACTTGGAAGTGCCTGAAAAATGGCCGCCTTGCCAGCAGCCCGTCGCGTCCCTTCTCTGTTTGTATTATTTTAAGTATGTTTTTAATGTATGTTTTAATGTCTCTTGTCTAGGTTGTAATTCTGTATTCGGAGTGGTTAGAATTTGTGTCGTTGAATGGTGGCAGGTCAAGGACCTCTGTTTGCTGCCTCTGCTTCCCATTATCAAGCTGTACCCAAGCACAAACTCCAGCAGCAATTTGAAAGGAACTTCATGAGCAACTTGAAATTGTATAGCATGGTACAGGTGCACAACCTTTTATCCGAAAGCCTTGGGACCAGACACTTGTCGGATTTCGGACTTTTTCGGATTTCAGAATGGAAGATTTTTAGCGTAGATTAGGTAGGTAGCGCGGGCGGTTTGAAAAGTCTGGAGCAGCTGCCTCCTCCCCGGAGACCGGGAGAATCATTGCATAAATGTTAGTCAGTTAGTTTGGAGGGATTTTATGTGGTGGTGGTGGTGTAGGGGTGAAGGGGGAAACTTTAATTCTTAGTCCCCTACCTACCTGGTCGGCGACTCCCAACCTCGCGGAGCTGGGGGCTCCGTCCGGCCGCGGGCGGCGCCGGTTGTAGCTCCGACCCTGGCAACTCTACCCCTGGCTGCGAGGCGCTCCAAATCCAGCGCGGCCCGCGGCCGGACGTCCCAGCTCCGCGAATGTCGGGAGTCGGCGACGTCGCAGCGCTGGGATACCAGCGGGGAGCGAGCAATGCCTTACCGGGTCGCCGTGCGGCAAGCTCCGGAGCGCTGTGGCCGCCTTCTGCCACCATTCGCGGAGCGTCGCTGGATTTGGGGCCGCGGAGCTGGGGGCTCCGTCCGGCCGCGGGCGGCGCCGGTTGTAGCTCCGACCCCGGCAACTCTACCCCTGGCTGCGCGGCTCCAAATCCAGCGACGCTCCGCGATGTTGTGTGTCGGCGGCCACAGCGCTCCGGAGCTTGCCGCACGGCGACCCGGTAAGGCATTGCGCTGCGACGCCGCCGACTCCCGACATTCGCGGAGCTGGGGCGTCCGGCCGCGGGCCGCGCTGGATTTGGAGCGCCTCGCAGCCAGGGGTAGAGTTGCCGGGGTCGGAGCTACAACCTGCGCCGCCCGCGGCCAGACCGGCCACAGCGCTGCGGAGCTTACTGCACAGCGACCCGGTAAGGCATTGACCGCTCCCCGCCTCTCCGACCAGGTAGGGGACTAAGAATTAAAGTTTACCCCTTCACCCCCCTTCACATAAAAGCCCTCCAAACTAACTGACTAACATTTAAGCAATGATTTACAGATGTTTAAGCGTCTCCCGGTCTCCAGGGAGGAGGCAGCCGCTACAGTAGTACAGACCTGGGTTGACCGTGGGTCGTTTTGGGTCAGGTTTGGCGCCAAACGCGAGCTTTGGTGCACAGACGACATCTGGAAAAAATGGCCG
Source organism: Leucoraja erinaceus (assembly GCF_028641065.1). Taxonomy (NCBI): domain Eukaryota; kingdom Metazoa; phylum Chordata; class Chondrichthyes; order Rajiformes; family Rajidae; genus Leucoraja; species Leucoraja erinaceus. The sequence goes on from NC_073415.1 coordinate 11,327,462, forward strand.
GTTTTCGGAGCTTTTCGGTTTCTGGAACACCGGATAAAAGGTTGTGCACCTGTAACAGTATTACTAGCTCCATATAGCACACTCGATATAAGAAAGTCAAGGATTCACGGGAAACAATAAAGGTCGACACTCTAGTGCACACAGACAAGGTTCTACAAGGTATTTTAGACGTCACTAAATCCAAGGTGATCAGGGAAGACGCCTATGTCTGCACCAGCTCTTCAGTTAAAAAACAAAAATCCAATTATCTGGTCATTTTCATGTTGCTGTTTCTGAAAGCTTGCATTCTTTACACTTCAAAGTACACCACTGACCATAAAGTGCTTTGATACTCTAAAGGATCTTAAAAATACTATAAAATAATGCAACTCATCCTTTTTTAAATCCCTCTAAATCTCTTTTCCTCCCTTAGCTCTTCACACCAGTGAGCAGAATTGATCACAGCAGTCCCATGTTTTATCAAGATTCAATGCAACTTCCTGATTTTTGTATTTATGTTGCCATTTTTAAATCCCAGGATACCCTGTGCTTTATTAACTACTCACAAAATACTCTTCCCTTTTCTTGGAATCATGTACATATACACTCAGGCCTCACTATTCCTGCAGCCTTTAAATTTGTGACAGTCTTTATTGTCAATATGTTTCACATCTTGAATACATTTAGTAACAGAGCCTCTACATCACTATTGGGTAGAGAATTCCAAAGATTCACCACCCTCTGGTGAACTAATTTCTTCCCACCTCAATTTTCAATAGTAATCCTCCTATTTTGAGAACTGAGTTAGATTGTTGCTGGGCAGGAGAATTAACAAATATGGAATGGAACAATTAGATGGATTCTAGATGCTATGACTCAGCCACATTACAGCTGGAGTAACTCAACGGATCAGGCAGCATCTCTGGAGAAAATGGATTTGTGATGTTTCATATCGGGACCCCACTTCAATCTGAAGAAGGGTTCCTACCCTAAACACCACCTAACCATTTTCTCTAGAGATGCTGCCTGACCCACCGAGTGACTCCTGCATTTTGTGTCTATCTTTGGTGTAAACCAGCATCTGCAGTTCTTTTTTATTACATTACAAATGAAATATAGTTTTGGCATTGTAAGCACCCTAAAGCAGTGATGAATGCAAATAAACTGAACACAACCTATTTGTATAAGAAGGAACTGCAGATGCCGGTTTAAACCAATGATAGGCACAAAAAGCTGGAGTAACTCAGCGGGGTAGACAGCATCTCTGGAGAGAAGGAATGGGTGCTGTTTCGGGTCGGGTCTGCAGAAGGGTCTCGACCCGAAACATCACCCATTCCTTCGCTCCAGGGATGCTGCTTGTCCTGCTGAGTTACTCCAGCACTTTGTGTCTAACTACAACTTATTTGTAGATGTAAATGACCACATATATATTTCTCATGATTAAGATTTACACGGCCATGTCAAAATGAAGACAGGAGGCTCCAGATGCTGAGATCTGAAGCAACAAACAATCTGCTGGAGGAACTCAGCAGGTTAATTGTACCTGTGGAGGGAAGTGCTCTACCATTCCTACCTCCACACTCCCCTCAGATGCTGCTTCCTCTGATAGATTGTTTTTATCCTCAAGGCAAGGTGAATGCTGCCCAAGATGGGTCTCGACCCAAAACATCATCCATTCCTTCTCTCCAGAAATGCTGCCTGTCCCGCTGAGTTACTCCAGCTTTTTGTCTAGCTCCCATCATGGACTTCTAGGGGAATGGCCAGTTTTCAACTATCAATTTTGAATAAAATATCACATTATGTTCACTAAATTCCACCATGATAAGTACGCTGGAAGAGGCTATTTTCTGCAATTCTCCATAAGCAGTTGGTGCTAGTGTATAATCATCTCACATTTAGAAATGTGAATATTTATATGTGAATATACAAGTAGAAAGTGAATATATATCAGTCTAATAATCAACCTCCTGCAGTTAAGTAAAGGTGAGAATTGTAATTCTGCATTAAAAGAGTTTAAATAGTTTGTTCATTTATTATGTGGCACAGCAGTTAGCATTGCTGTTTCCACAGCTCCAGCCACCCATACAAGAGATTAGAGATGAGATGTCCATGATGATCAGAGCTGTACATAGTGTCCTAGCCTGAGATATGACACTATGTACAGTTTGCTTGTTTTCCCTGTAACCGTGGATTTCTCCCACGTTCTGTGGTGTCATCCCACAACTCAAAGACATGCTGGTGGGTTAATTGACTACTGTGAATTAGACCTTGTGGAGGTGGGTGGCAGGAACCATCAGGGTGGAGTTGATGGGCACAGAAGGGAGGTGGGCTGCAGGCAAATATATGGGCGGATGCGATGGAGATTACAAAGAGATATTACGTGTGTAGGCAAATATCTGGTAAACAGCGTATAATATGGGAAATATGAAAGTGTCTATTTTACCAGGAGAGTAAAAGCGCATAATACCTAATGGTAAAAGATTAGAGATGCCCATGATGATGAGAGCTGGGAGTCCTGGTACATGATTTACAGAAGGATAGTACACAAGCAATTAGGAATGCTAACAACTCGTATCGTCTATTGGTGGGCAGTTGAAAACCAAAGTAAGAAGTGGTGCTTCTGTTATATGGGGCACTGGCAAGAGAACATCCTGGAGTATAGAATTTTCTCAGGGTCAGAATACGTCATATTGAAAGATTACATTTCTCAAGGTGGAGATCGAACAAGGGCAGCATTCTTGAGTTGAGATTTAAGGTGAACAATAATATTTCTGCCGGGTGCACTTTTAAAATAATGGACCAGATGCAGCTGATGCTTCAAGTAAACTAAGTAATCTTAGAGTCAGTCATGCAGCATAGAAACAGGCCCTTCAGCCCAACTCAGCCATGCCATACAAGATGTCCCATCTACACTACTCCCATTTGCCCACATTCGTCTAAAATTTTCCTATCCATGTATCTGTCCAAATGTCTTTTAAATGTTGTTATTGTACCTGCCTTAATTACTTCCTCTGGCAGCTTGTTCATCAGAGCCTCCATTCTCTGTGTGAAAAAGTTGCCCCTTAGTTTCCAATTAAATCTTTCCCCATTACCTTAAACCTAAGCCCTCTCATTCTTGATCCCTAACCCTGGGAAAGATTGTTATTGGATCATACATAAAGAAGGAAATGCACAAGCTAAACAATACAAGACTCACGCTGGTAACTGCTGAAATTTACACCTGTTTTGTTATCATTAAATAGGCAAAAACCTCAGGATTGGCAAAGAAATAGATGAAAGTATGTGCCCCATAACAATATTCGAGGGTTGTACGTAAAATCAGGGATACCAAAGGAAATGCAATGCTTATAATAAAAGTAGCACGATGGAGTTTGCACGCTCCCCCAGTGACCGCTTGAGTTTCCTCCGTGCTCCAGTTTCCTCCCACATCCCAAAGGCGTGTGGGTTTGTAGGTTAATTGGCCTATGTAAATTGTCCATAATGTGTAGGGAGTGGATGAGAATGTGGATAACACAGAACACGATGGTCGGCGTGGACTTGGTGGGCCGAAGGACCTGGTTCGATGCCATATCTCTAAACTAAATAAAACCGAGTACAGGGCTACCTATGAACTGCAAGGCTTACAAGTAAGGATGAAGGACTGAATAGAACAAGGAAGTTAGCAGCAAAAACTCAGCAAGGGGGTGGCAATAGTTCAACTGGGTATGAAACTGGTTGAATGGGCACATTTCAAGAATAAAGTTCAGAGGGGACAAGATTAATGGATGCTATAGAAGAGCTAGGTTGGTGCACAGAAGATGGGACAACAGCTCCAGCTCTGAAGAGCAAAGGACAACATGTTCTGCAAGGTGAATAGCTTAATTAATAAAGAGATTACAATGAGAGGACTAGAGTTGGAAGGAGGTGACCAAGAAGTTAAAACGTTACTAGGAAGAGATATTAGACAGGGGCTGTTGGTCTGGGTCCAGAGAAAATGGCTTTAATTATGCAGATAGTCACATTTGACTTCCAAAGCATTTTGTTCTACATTCATTTATTTCTTTATCCAGGAAATCCAATTACATCTCATTTCCTTCTGGCATCTTTGTACCCAAAATACTTAACGCAAAGACCACACTACATTCAAACTTACCTCAGGAATCTCACCCTATCCAGGCAAGTTAGCGAGTAACCAAGGTGCAGTGTGTGTTCACATTCAGCATCTTTAGGGTGGTATTTTCACCTTTTGAACTGTCATGCAAGCCTGAGAACTGAAAACAAAAATGTCAAATGTCCGTTATACTGAATGAAACAATTTCATTTGTCTATGATGAAGGCTTCAATAATCGCAAATATAAATTGAAACCAATTTAACAGAAGTCGAATCAAATAATGTTCACATTAAAATTTAAATGCTCTGTAAAGTTAGTACCAAATGCTCACTAAATTATTTAAAAAGAAATAAGATTAAAATTCCAATTATAGGAGGACAACCAGTCTTCCAGAAAAGACGTGTGGAGGGAGATAATTGCAGACGGGCAGTCAATAAGACAGTTTATCTCAAGCAGTTATTTGTCACTAATGAACTCTTATCCTGAAGAGTCTACCAGTAAATACACGAGTCAGCAGATAATTGGCAGGTTAAATCACGCAAGTCCCCATGCCAGGGACTTAATTTGACATTTTCTAAATCTCTATCACATATTGGTTTCTAAAATGCACAATTCATTCGTTTTTAGTTCATCCTTTTGAAAATTATTTCCTATCCTTCTTTAAAAAAATACCCACCATGTGCAGCTGAAAGAAGTGAAATTGGCTGGAGCTCGGTACTCAGATCATAATCCTGGAATGACCAAGAGTAATCTACAACTTGTTCAATGCTCTATACAATACAACTCCTTTCCCACACATTACTATACTGTCCATGGGTGAATTTAGTCTCCCAGAACTGTAGGATAACCGGTTTTAAAAATAGAAAAGAGAAGCGAGTTCCTCATGCACCTCTGGTGAACGACAATCTAGTTGGCAAAATGGAACGGCAGATGCTGATTTAAACCAAAGGTAGACACAAAATGCTGGAGTCACTCAGCGGGACAGGCAGTATCTCTGGAGAGAAGGAATGGGTGACGTTTCGGGTCGAGACCCTCCTCTCCAGAGATGGTGCCTGTCCCGCTGAGTTACTCCAGCATTTAGTATCTATCTTGTGACAACCTAGTTAGGGGTGCATTAGGAATTGAGACTTCAAGAGAGCCATTCAAATTCAGACAGATATAGAATAACAAACACATGTTGAGATGACAAGCTGAAACTCTGCAGTAAGGATTCTGAAAAAATAAGGTGATAATGAGTAAAGAAAAGACTTGACTAAGGAACTGCAGATGCTGGTTCACACAAAATGGCACAAAGTGCTATTGTAACTCAGCAGGTCAGGCAGCATCTCTGAACAAGAAGAGGTGATGTTTTGGTCACAGGTTGATGCAGTATGTGTTCACATCAGGCTGAAGAAGGGTCCTGACCCAAAATGTTGCCTATCCATTTTCTCCAGAGATACTGCCAGACCTGCGGAGTTACTCCACGACTTTGTATTAACCAGGATTTGCAGTTCCATGTTTTTGCACATCTACGACCTGAAAGATAAAGTGCTTTTCACTCCACAAACATTGCCTGACCTGCTAAGTTTTCAGTTGCCATTTTCTATCATTAAAAACACAGGAAATTAATAATTTTCAGATTGTCAAATGGTAAGCGATGAGATGCCTTAGGAATCGGCGCTTCATTCTGCTTCAACAGCAACTCAAACAAAGCAACGTTGTTAGTCACCATACTCTTTTGCAAACCTGTGCAGTCACGACCACAGTAACTACATCAACCAATCATTAAAACTGCCTCACTGCAACATCCCATGCTGAGTTTCTCACCTTAACTTTATCGATTAATTCCTGCAATGGCTCAGCTATCTTTTTAATATTTCGAAACAACCAGAGTCTTCAAAATTCTGAGGATTGTTGATATTCCAATTGGTCGACAACTTAAACTAAAGTGTGTCGGAAGGAACTGCAGTGCTAATTTACATTAACGATGTACACAAAATGCTGGAGTAACTCAGCAAGATAGGCAGCTTCTCTGTATAGAAAGAATGGGTGGCATTTTGGGTCAAGACCCTTTTTCAGAAGAGTCCCTTCTGAAGAAAAGTCTCAACCCGAAACAATACCTACTCCTTCTCTCCAGAGATGCTGCCTGACCTGCTGAGTTACTCCAGCATTTTATGTCTATCTTCAACTTCAATTCATGGTCTGTCTGCGAGTCTAGAACAGACCTAGCTGACCTGCAAATGTGTCTGCCTTGATTCTGCACACTGCAGTTTTGCCTTTACACCTCAGTGGCTTCCACAGATGCTTCTGCTAAGTAAGTGTGTTGCCCAGGATCCTACCTTGGTCTTTGCTTGCTGTCTTGTGGTGAGGCAAATACCACACAGCTCTTGCTGACTAACATTTGAACAGCCAACACTGCAAAACTAGGAGTTTCGATAGGTTAAGATAGCTAAAGGTAAATTTCTACACTGATGTTATCAAACTGCACTCGCAACACTTCTGGGAACATTGACTGTTACGCAATTTCAACAAAGCCTTTAGATCTGCGTGGGACTTTTTTTGCTATTTTGTCTCTGGCAATCCTTGCAATATAATCGGCCAGCTTCTGGCTTATATCCCCGGCAAGTCTCACATTTGGCTATACACCTTGTCTTTTAGCCCAGAGTTGTCACTATTTAGATGGCTATCCTCAAACACCATTTAAAATGGTCAAGAGTTTAAGAGTGTTTTATTGTCATATGTCCCAGATAGAACAATGAAATTCTTACTTGCTTCAATGATAATGTAACTGTGAATGTACTATTACTAATTCACTCTATGGCTCGATAGTGAATCCAATTTGATATATCACTTCCACCTCAGATTCTCACATTCATAACATCGATGGTTCCAAGCTGAATTTGCGCTACAAATATCGCCCTTATACCAGACACAAACATCCATTACCATTCCTGTGGGCAATTATCACCTGTATAAAAGGAGTTTCATCCCTTATTTAATATGCCGTATCCTTGGGTACTTAAAGCAAATAGTCTTGAATGAACACCTGAGTCTGAAGAAGAGTTTCAGCCCGAAACGTTGCCTACTTCCTTCGCTCCATAGATGCTGCTGCACCCGCTGAGTTTCTCCAGCACTTTTGTCTACCTTCGATTTTCCAGCATCTGCGGCTCCTTCTTAAACACCGAGTGGTTTTTGTTAACTCCCTGGTTAGGCCTGCAACCAATGCCACCCACAAGTCTTGCAGTTTGCTTGCCTCTGGTCCTTACATGACCTCCTAATTCCTCACTGAAAGCACTTTCATCTGACAGTCAGTCGTGCTGAAGACAATGCTGCTATTACAACTTCTGCCGACTGGTTTCCTGCCCACACCACAAAAATCATTTTATATTCTCCACATCTATCTCCATGCCAGTGACTATTCTGATTGCGTCTTCAAAAAGTTAATTGCAGTATGTTGATTTGCTTGGCTCAAACTCTCTTATTTGCCAGTTCACACATCAACTGAATTTATAAAGATCTTATTCAGTGTCTCTGCATTGATTACGCACCAACGTAACTCTGAAGTTTGGTTTTAAATATCCCTTCATAACCTTGTGGGGAAGCAGTAGAGCTGCTGTCTTACAGCGTCGGAGACCCAGGTTCAATCCCGACTATGGATGCTGTCTGTACGAAGTTTGTACGTTCTTCTGTGACCGAGCGCGTGGGTGCTCCGGTTTCCTCTTATATTCAAAAGACTTACAGGTTTGTACGGCTTTGGTAAAGATTGTAAATTGTCCCTAGTTTAGTTTAGTTTATCAATTTAGTTTAGAGATACAGCGTGGAAACAAGCCCTTTGGCCCACCGGGTCTGCGCCGACCAGCGATCCCCGCATATTAACACTATCCGACACACGCCAGGGACAATTTTTATATTTACCAAGCCAATTTACCTACATACCTGTACGTCTTTGGAGTGTGGGAGGAAACCAAAGATCTTCGAGAAAACCCACACAGGTCATGAGGAGAACGTACAAACTCCGCACAGACAGCACCCGTGGTCAGGAGCGAATCCTGGTCTTAAATTGGATCTTAAGTGAAGAGTAAATCAGCCATCTTACTGAATGGCATAGCAGGCTGGAGGGGTCGTAAAGACACGCACTTATTCTGAAAATATGACCCCGGTTTTAAATTCCCCTTCACATTATTTATCTCATTAATCTTAAGTTTCAATTAGGTCAACTATCATTCTTCAATAAGCCACCTGATCTATCCCCGATTCCATGCCTCAGGATTCCTTCACATGGCTGTTAAATTTCTACCATATTGGTTTCTCAAAGTTCCTTAAAATCAATTAAATACTTGTCTGCAGCTGCAAGATTCTCTGTGAGAAAGGAACAGCTGTAATCTTCCCAATTCACAGGTACTGCTCCAATAACCAAAGGTGGAAGATTATTGCCACTGCTTCTGCAATTTCCATATTTTACTTCCCTCAGTACTCAGGATACATTGAAGCAGGACTGAATAACATCCATTTTAATACTGCACACCAGTCCTGTTGCTCCATTTTATTTCATCTAGTATCTAATTTAAAGGTTTTATCTGATCTTCAAGGTAAAATCATATTTATTATTACAGCCATTCGTTCTGTTGCCTCCAGTTAGTTATCATTCTGATCCCAATCCATGCCACCATTCCTCTGCTAAAACTTTCATTGTTAAACTTGCTTGAACACCTTTGCATTTCATCATGTTAGTTATCAATTATTCTTGCCTCCGAGACACATGTTGAATTATGTTTAAAGAAACAGGGACAGTCTTGCCAATTAGTAATAAAGATGTTCCAACATGCCAATACAAACATTGCCGAATCCAAATTCCAATCCAGTAACGATTAATTTATATCAAGTGATGCCATTCAGTAACGGGATTTATATCGTGCCAAGTTGAGGCTGACCTTGTACAATGCTGGTGGAAATGGATGGTTTCAGTTAGCCTTCATAGATGCTGTCCAGAGCTGTGTGCTCATGAACACTGCTATCTTTGCATTGGTGTTTGGAGAAATGTCACTGTGTTGCAATAAGAACAAAATGGTACAGAAAAGGTCATTCTGGTACCAGGCTGGAATGGCTTCAACCAGAATAAGATTTTTTTTAAACAGAAGGCACTCTAATGAATAGGCAAATGACATAAACAGAAACTAACTTTGAACAGGGTTCAACTGGGGTTTAAAATTAGACCAGTTAAGGTCCTCTTCCAAGACAGAAAGTTTGCACAAATACATTCATCACATTGGTCCCATTATCATAGAACTCTTGGATGAGAATGCACTGTGAATCATGGACAGATAATGCACCCTCCTCTACTCCAACAGCCACAATGATATGCTGGTTTTCCCACTCTAATGTCATGCTGAATAAAATGGTGTTTTCAGCAGCACCATCCATCTCTTCACTGATGCGTGGGTTATGATGGCCCTTGCACTCAACATCGGCAAATCAAAGGTCTTTTACCAATTGCCCCCTCCCCAACATTGAACATTCACAGCAAGACATTTCCCTCAGCAAAAACAGATGGTGAAGAAATTGATGCAAGATATCAAGGAGTCCTGCCAAAACATTTTGTTGGGCTTCAAGGGGGAAATAATCCAATGGTTGAAATCATGCCTTGTGTAGAGAAAATTACGGGTTAATAAATTTCAGGTCTGTAACATTCTTTAGGCGTTCGGCAAGCAATTGTCCTCAACCCAAAACATTAACTGCTTCAGCAGTGGGGGGAGTAGGAGGGATGTCTGAAGAAGGGTCTCGACCCGAAACATCACCCATTCCTTCTCTCCAGAGATGCTGCCTGTCCCACTGAGTTACTCCAGCTTTTTGTGTCTATCGTGATTAGGAGCTGTATGTCTGTGACAATTTCCTACCATCCAACACCCCATCCAATACCCACCAAGCCAAAAATAGGAAAGATTAATTATTTACCAATGCAGCTCCAGTAATGCAAAAAAAAGCTTAACACCCACCAGAACAAAGCAGCATTTGATAGCATCCTACTCATCCAAAATACCCAATGTCTCCTCAAGTGGCAAAAGATAGTTGCATGGTGTAGTATACAGGAAAGCACATCCTAAACCCAGTCCCTCGATCCAGCCACAAATTAATCAATATCTAGTTATTGCGCGTCATAATTCTGTATTTGAATTTTTTTTTAAACTGCTCTTAGAATGAGTTTGTTTTCCACTATCTGCTACACGTTCAAGGAGACTAGTGTTACAACTTCACCAATGGACTGAGCTACAAATGCAAGGATGCCAAACCCTTACAACCAAAATGGTCATTTCCATGTTGTAACATTATGCTTAAACCACCGAGATCTCAAAATTAAATAAGTATATTTAGTAGTGAATCTGAATGTTAATGTAGACACGCAACACTAACATATTTAACAAAAAGCTTGGCAAACTACATTTGCAATCCAGTCTGTCTTAATGGACTCAATTACTTTGTCAGGGTAAAACAAAGATGACATTTTAATAAAGTTAGCCTAGTCATAGAGGAGTCATCACCAATGTTTTTTTTAACAAAATATATTTATACATCCCATTAAATGCTTTGAGGTTTCCTTAAGTACTGGGTGTGTCTGATATTCATTCCATAGCAGCTCAAGTTTATATAAAAAGACACCAGCGACACAATTACACTTTTCTTGTAAACTTGATGGATCAATATTTTTTATTGATGGTACCCTTATAGATTCAGTAACAGATAACATGACAAATAGGACGATTCAGTAACAGATAGCATGATTAACTGCAATGCAATTAGCATGGTTTTCCAATTTACGAGAAATATCTTTAACGTGAAATCTGAGATGAAGGAACTGGTATTGGTTTATTATTGTCATGCGTATAGAGATGGTAATATCTTGGTTTGCAGCTCTGTCGACATGAATAGAGTTAAACCATTATACAAGTACAACAGGAAGTACAAAGAGAAAAATAACAGACGACAGTGTTACGGCTACAGAGAAAATGCAGATAAGAAAAGTGCAAGGGCTACAATAAGGTAGGTTGGGAGATCAGGACCTCGATGCGAGCTTATGAGAGAACCGTTCAATGGTATGACAACAGCTGTTGCTGAATGTGGTGATATACACATTCAAGCTGTTGTATCTCCTGCTCGACAGAAGAGAGAAGAGGAAATGACTGGAATATTAATTGTACTTAATTATGTTGGCTATTTTCTCAAGGCAATGTGAAGTGTAGATGTAGTCGATAAGGTTTGTGGGGGGGGGGGGGGAGGGGGGGGGGTATCCCAAGGATACAACTTCGGAACACTATGAGAAGCCAAAAGTTAAAGATGGATTAAATAGAAGTCATCAAAAGGTGTTACCAGCAAACTGGCAAGGAAGGAATTTCCTGCCATTTACTTCCTCAAAACCTTCAGCTAAAGAACAATGAGTCACACGGAACATCAGAAAAACAAGCAAATATTCCTAAACACAGAATCATTTCTTAGACACAAAATGATTCCTTTATTTCCAGATTAATTCACAATCCTCTACAAAAATAAAGGTGCTGAAAACAAATAGATTAGTGAGTGAAGTAAAAACTGAAAACTGAAGGATATTGATGGAACATTTAGATGGTGCAACCCTCGCTATAGATGCTGCCCGGCCCATTCAGAAGTGACAGCGTTATCTGCTGTTCTTTATAGCTTCTGCAGAATTTTGAGTTCAGTCCATAAATAATTAATGTTGACACCACTATTACAACTCAAGCTGCTAAAGGAGTACATACAGCAAGTTAGAGAGATGGCTTTAGCAACAGAATGCAACATGACTTAACGCTCTTCACATCTGAAGCACTGCTTCTGGAAAGTATAGCATCATCTTCCAACCCAACTATTTCTTAAATACACTTTAAAACTCAACTTTGCGGTTTCCATAATGTTTATTTTCAGATTACAGGCCATGTCCCGTGAGAGATACAATGTGCGTATTGCATATGGAATATGGAGCACCAGTGAGCAATGCTGTATAGCAAGTACACAATGTGTATGGGCAGCTTCAGCAACATCGATTCATATTAGTCATGGCACACAGAAAATGTCCTTCAACCCACCATTTCTATTCTGGCCATAAAATACCCATCCAACTAATCCCATTTTACAATTAATTCATCTACTAATTGCATTTTCAAGCACTCAGGTGGTAACCTTTAAGTGCTCATCCTTCTATTTGTTAAATCTTATGAGAGTACCTGCCTGCACATCCCTTTAGTTTTTAGTTTTAGAGATACAGCAAGGAAACAGGCCTTCTGCCAGAGTCCATTCTGACCATCAATCACCCATTTCCATAAGTTCCATTTGAGACGGTTTTCCCAGCAACTCTGTTCTCATTAGGGGCAATTTACAGAAGCCAATTATCCAACAAACCCGTATGCCTTTTGGATGCAAGAGGAAACTAGAGCACCCAGAAACCCACGTGGTCATATGGAGAATGCGCAAACTCCACACAGACAGCACCTGAGGTCAGGATTGAACCTGGGTCTCTGGGGTTGTTAGGCAGCGACTCTACCAGTTGTGTCACTGTGCTGTTCACGTTGTGCTAATGGTCCCAGACTACATTAAATGCCCAGTTTTAAGCAGCTAGATTTGATGTGAATTGATCTTATCGAGCACAATATGTGGTGTGAAGCAGTGTTTGCAGTGCAATTGAAGAGCCCCGTTTCCATTTTGCAAGAAGTGTGGAATAATTACAACAGCCAACACGGAAGCATCTGTGGCAGGTAACTAGGGAAGGTCAAGTAAGTGTTTTTGCCTGGTATATCAGTGCTTGTTAGTTGCTGCTGTCCATCTGGCAGCTACGTCCTTCAGGAATTGCCCAGTAGTGGTGCTGCCAAGTTAATGTTGATGAAACACCAGGAGGTTTGCTACCCAGAATATATCACGTACTCTTGCTGCTGCAACAGACGATGAGCAACACTGACCCATGGTGCACAGTTCTCAGCACTGGTGGACCAGTAATATTCACCCTAGCAACATGCCCGGCATAAAATTATAAAGACTTGAGGAAAATAAATCATATCAACGAATAACCATGGGTACAGCTTCTGACATATCACTGCAAACAATAAGTATAAGTAGGCAGCTTAAAAATATAAAGAGCAGCATTATTCACAAAACCAAAGGTAGACAAAAATGCTGGAGAAACTCAGTGGGTGAGGCAGCATCTATGGAGCGAAGAAAATAGGCGACGTTTCGGGTCGAGACCCTTCTTCAGACTGATGATCAGACTGAGGGGGGGGGGGGGGGGGGGGGGAAGGAAGGGAAGATTGCATATTCCATCGCTGCATAGATGCTGCCTCACCCGCTGAGTTTCTCCAGCATTTTTGTCTACCTTCGATTTTTTCCAGCGTCTGCAGTTCTTTCTTAAACATTCACAAAACCAAGGTACTTTGTGGGATTAATAAGGACCATGCTGTTCTGCAGTAAATTGCAGACACACTTGCTCACTCGCACCAGAGCTGGGATCTCCCAGTGGTGAACTTGAACTCAGTTTTGAAAAGCATACCAGGATCCTGCCACCAAGCTGCAGAAAGCAGTCTTAATGAGTATCAGGATGCATCAGTAAAGATTGCTAGCAACGCAGTAATGATTTAATTTGCGAAAAGGGGGCATTCCTGGAAATTTTTTTAAGCAAAATTTAATTAATTGAAAAGGCTGGATGAAATGCATCACAACTATAGAGTGACACACTATTAATTAAAAGCAAAAAACAGCTTAGTTTAATTTGGAGATACAGCAGGGAAACAGACCCTTCAGCCCACCGAGTCCATGCCGACCTTCGATCACCCTTCAATGTTGGTTCAGTTATCCCACTGCCTACATATTTGGGGCAATTTAATCTACAAGCCTGCAGGTCTTTGGGATGTGGGAGGAAACGGGAGCACCTGGAGGAAACCCACATGGTCACAGGTATGTGCAAACCCACACAGCCAGTATTTCACACAGAGAGATGTCACGATCAAACCTGGGTCCCTGGTGCTCTGAGGCTTCAGAGGTAATGGATACTGAATCACTGAGTAGCAGGTTCACAGCAGGTATTGACAGATTTCTGGACAAGAGGTTAATCAGGAAGGTCAATCAAACAGAGGCAAGGATCTTTACGAAGATCAGGCTCCAAGGGTAATGTGGACCAGATAGAACTTGCCTTCTTACATAAAATAAACAGCTACAATGCAGCTTTTAAAATTATGAATCAAAATGTAAGATGATTGCCGCCCAGCGAAACAGCACCCTCAAGCATAATCAATCAAGTAGCACGTTATTGCTGCCCAATAAAGCTCCCAGCTGACATTAACAAGATTGGATATTGAAAATACTGAGAACACAATAGATATATTTATTGGCCAGCAGAGATCAGGCAGCATCAAAGTGGAGGTGTGGGACATACAAAGTGAATACTTGGAATTGGATGTACCCCTTGATCGTGCTAACCTGCAACCAGCCGTGTCAGAGCTGCTGGAAGAGGGTTGTCCTGAAACCACACGTACACTTTAAAACCAGCAAGGCATTTTTTGTGGATATTGTGCCCATGGTCATCCTGAATCATTTATACCAGTGGCCATGCATACAGGGAACTTTGCCGAGCCAAAAACTGTATTGCAAAAGGGGTTCTCACTCCGTTATAGACCCACTTAAGGCACAAGAGTGCTGGAGTAACTCAGTGGGTCAGACAGCATCCATGGAGAACATGGATAGGTGACCTTCTGGAGGGTCCCAACACAAAATGTCATCTACCTATGTTCTCCAGGGATGCTGCCTGACCCGCTGAATTACTCCAGCACTCTGTGACTTTTGTAAATCAGTATCTGCAGTTCCTTGCGCCTACCCCCCTACTGACCAAGCCTTTTACTGTATATTTGGGGAAAATATTCAAAAGGAAGCTCTGTCAGTTACGCATTCAAGAAACTAGTTTAGTGCTCCTACAGCACCATTTATCAATGCCACAGAGAAAATGAAGGTTACTGCGCCTCCTAACACAGAATTGCAAGTACAGCCCTGCTTTTCAGGACACTGGGACCAGTTAGATTTCTTAAAAACTATGCTTAAAATATTCATTTGTCTATCACATGCTAAACGAACATCAACATTTGATACACTGCATATTCATTCACTGTCAAAAAGAACATTTTGTGCCACTTCACACATTCCAGTACAAAACTAGGCTGTGACAATCATTCTAACTTTTACCCAAGGAATTTGATGGATATTATTCTGAAGCTGCAGACAATTTAAGAATAATACTGAACCTAGGAAAATATCTGACTTAGAACCACACACACAGGCAGTAATCGTGGATCCACAATTGGAAGTTGGCTTGTAAGCAGCTAACATGAGAGATACATTAGAAAGGTGACACCATGGCCTATATGAACCCAACATTCCATAATTAGCAACATCTAAAACACACACCCGGCATTCCCACTGCTGATTTAGATTCTAAACCTTCAGGTCAAATAACATAATATGCTTTGTGCAAGGAATGGATGCAAGAATAAAGAGAATTATTTTGTGTTTGGATTCCAAAATGTGTGGACTCATTTCAACATTTTGCTTTAGTGCAGATTGGCATTTTCTTGCAACATTAAAAACGCGATCTGTTGCGTTTCATTATAAATGGGCTACTGGCATAACTCAGCCGGTTAGGCAGCATAGGTTAGCTGGGGGTAATGAGTGGTTTACGATAGGGTTGAAACGTCAACCATTCCTTCCTATCCTTCCACCTCACTACCCCACAGATGCTGCCTGGCCTGCTAGCCTCCAGATTTCAACATCTGCAATTTCTTGCATGTCCAGCCTTTAATAATGGTGGGGGTTTCTTTAATATTGCATACATGGAACAAAATGACCAGTTTAAGTTGTCCCTCCTCTCTCAAATCTATTGAATACTCCACAGAAATGAAAGTCGAATGATATTGGGGGGAAAAAAATCACAGAGGCGCCATTCAGTTGACAATGGGACATTTGTGATATTAATTCTCCACGTAATTTATGTAACAATTTTCCCTCTGTCAGCAACAGTCTTGTTCATTCTTTCCAACAGTAAGGACTTATGTACTCCTCTCCCAAGCTGACATCTATTGCAACCTACATATTGTATGTCAAAGCTAATCTCAGTCCACTAAATACAGACTGGTACAACAAGTGTCAGATTGCACACCATTCCTCCATACTCCAGCTCTGCTCACAATACTATGTCATCAATTACATGCCTCGTAATCTAAGCAGTAAAACTAAACCAAGATGTCACACTGACACACATTTCAAAACACATCAATTGTCTCCATTGTGGATAGACACAAAGAGCTGGAGTAACTCAGCGGGTCAGGCAGCATCTCCGGAGAAAAGGAATTAGTGGTGTTTCGACCTGTTTCTACCTTATTTACTCACCATCAGTACCATGCCTAGGAAGTGGGGAGGCAATTCTTGGAATGGAGTAATTTATCCGATGAAGAGCAACCCGACTGCTGGCAGTGCCTCAAGGCAAAATTCCTGTCCCATCCACCTGATTAATACAGTCCAACAGGAGGAGGATTATTTCCATATTGGCTAACCACTGTTTAACTCTGACAATGTCACACACAGGTAAGGACTGACACAGAGCACGAAGGACACACCTTTTACAAAAGCAACTCACTGTCTGAGTTCATGAGGATGAGAGTTAAAGCAAATGACTCAGTGGTATAAGTGCTACTAAAGCTAAGTCTATCAACACACTTAATTTCCAACTGAACTATCTGCCAGTGTCACTGGCAATCAACGTCAGTGCCTCCTGCAAGTCCCAGAAACATTCAGATCTGATCACAAGTAGCACTGTCACCCCTCATTAATAACTCCATTTATTCAGATTACTGCACCTGGGCTGATTAGTCAGTTAAGCAGACAATGCAAAAACTGGCAGAGTTTGTATGATGGGGAAGGTTGTCAAAGGATAAAGCGGGATAGAGACCCCCACCCCCTACTGCCCCCGTCCCCTCATCTTTCGACAGTACACACTCCCCCATATCCCACCTCCAAACCCCCATGCAACTCCCAGTCCATTCCTCACCCCATCCATGCCAATCCATATTCTCCCTTTGTCCAGTCTCCCACTGGCCAGCTTTCCTCTCTCCATCGCTCCTCTCCACACTCCTCCCATCCCTTAGCCCATAGCCCTCCACTCTGGCCTACTGACTCTCCTCTCAATGGCCGTCTCATTTCCATTCGCCTATTCCTCCCTAGCCACTAATCCACCCTCAGCTGCAGCCCCCACCCCTCTACACCCTCCCAGACCAATTCACCCCCTCCCTCAGTCCCCTCAACCATCCTCACTTCCCTTCCGAGCCACTCCAACTGTCTCATCCCTCCCTACCTCCACTCTCTGTCCTACCCAACCATATCTCTTCCTCCCTCTTTACCCTCCAAACGTCAATAACCTCTGTACACCTCCCTCAACTGTCCACCTCCTTCCACCCGCCCACCTCCCTCCCGCACTCTAACTTCCCCCTCCCTCTTAATGCCCCCTCCAAGCATCCCCCCCCCTTCATCTTTCACCTTCGTTCCTTCCACCCATTGCAAGCACCCCCTCCATCCTCCCTCCACCCACTTTGTCCATCTCCCCCCCACCCACCTAACCATTCCAGGTACACAAAAATGCTGGAGAAACTCAGCGGGTGCAGCAGCATCTATGGAGCAAAGGAAATAGGTAACGTTTCAGCCCGAAACGTTACCCATTTCCTTCGCTCCATAGATGCTGCTGCACCCGCTGAGTTTCTCCAGCATTTTTGTCTACCTTCGATTTTCCAGCATCTGCAGTTCCTTCTTGAACTCCTAACCATCCCATTCGTCCTGCCCCATCTTGACCTTCCCCCTCCATCCCTCCACCTGCCCCCCCCATGACTTTCCCCTCCCTCCTTTGACCACCTGTCTCCCTCTATCCCCTCCAGCCACCTCCCTCCAGCCTTGCCCCCCCCGATTCTCATAATCCATCCCCTCTCGACACCCAGCCAGTCTGTTCTGCATCTCTCTCTCGGCCTTTCTATCATCTTTATATCCCCTTATCCTATGCTTGCAGTCCTCTCCCCTCCTCTCCTCCTTCCATCCCTTTCTCCTCCCTCCTTCCCCTCTCCTCCCTCCTTCCCTCTCTCCTCCATCCTTCCCCCCCTCTCTCCTCCCTCCTCTCTCCTTCCATCTCTCCTCCTCCCCTCTCTCTCTCTCTCCTTCCCTCACTCTCTCCCTCCCCCTCTCCCCTTCCCCCTCTCCTCCCCCCCTTCCCTTCCCCTCCTCTCTCTCTCCTCTCTCCATCCCTCTTCCTCTCCCCTGACTCTCCTCTCTCTCTCCGCCCCTCTCTCTCCTATCCTCTCTCTCCATCCCTCCTTCCCTCTCTCCTCCCCTCTCTCCTCCTTCCCTCTCCTCCTCCTTCCCTCTCTCCTCCCTTCCCTCTCTCCCCTTCCCTCTCTCCTCCTTCCCTCTCTCCTTCTCCCCTCTCTCCTCCTTCCCTCTCTCCTCCCCTCTCTCCTCCCTCCTCCCCCCCCTCCCTCCCTCTCCCCCCCCTCCTTCCTTCCCTCCTCCCTCCTCCCCCCCCTCCCCCCCTCTCCTCCCTCTCTCCACCCCTCTCTCCTCCCTCCATCCCTCTCTCCTCCCTCCTTCCTTCCATCCTCCCCTCCTTCCCTCTCTCCTTCCCTCTCTCCCTCACCCTTTCTCCTTCTCTCTCCTTCTCTCCCTCTCTCTTTCCCTCTCTCTCCCTCCCTCCCTCTCTCCCTCTCTCCCTCCCTCTCTCCTCCCTCCTTCCCTCTCCCTCCCTCCTTCCCTCTCTCCTCTCTCCCTCCCTCTCTCCTTCCCTCTCCTCCCTCCCTTTCCCTCTCCTTATCTATCTGTCCATATAATATGATTATCTCTTTCCCTCCATCCCTCTCTCTCTCCCTCTCTCCTCCCTCCATCCCTCCCTCCTCCATCCCTCTCTCCTCCCTCCTCCTCCCTCCTTCCATCCTCCCTCTCCTCCCTCCTTCCTCTCTCCTCTCTCCTCCCTCTCCCTCTCTCCATCCCTCTCTCTCTCCCCCTCCCTCCATCCCTCTCTCTCCCTCCCTCCCCCTCGCCCCCTTCCTTCCCCTCCATCCTCCCCCTCCATCCCCCCTCCCTCCTCCTCTCCCTGACCCAGGCCGGCCGGGAATGAGGACCCCCCACCCCCCGGCCGCCATTTAACCCGCCCCGTCCCCCCCCCCCCCCCCATCTCCCCCTCCATCAGTCACTGACTGACCGTCCCGCTCACTCTCACGGGGCTGCGGCCTCTCGGCCCCTCACACGAAGCCTAGCCCTACCCGGCGCCCGGCAGAGAGGGAGATGCTGCCCGTCCGTGTGGCGCCGCCGCCGCCCCGTCCCCTCGCCCACAGCCGCCTCTCCCCGCTGCCTCGTCTCCCCTCCCCTTTACCTCACCTCAGCTCGAGCCGCCGCCGCCACGGCCTCTCCTCCTCCTTCTCCTCCAGCGCTCCGCCCCACGCCGCCAGCAGGGGGCAGGGTTGCGCACCCCGTGACGTCAACGCGTCCCGCCCCGTGACGTCAGCACGCCCCTCCCCCCCCCCTGCCCTTGGTGCTGATGCTGGGACTGATCCCGGTTCACTGTCAGCATCAGTGCAGCCCATTGCATCAGTGCAGCCCATTGCACCAGTGCAGCCCATTGCAGCATCAGTGTAGCTCAGTCCATTGCAGCATCAGTGCAGCCCATTGCATCAGTGCAGCCCATTGCATCAGCACAGCCCATTGCAGTGCCGCCCACTGCATCAGTGCAGCCCATTGCACCAGTGCAGCCCATTGCAGCATCAGTGTAGCTCTCTGCAGCATCAGTGCAGCCCATTGCAGCATCAGCGCAGCCCATTGCATCAGTGTAGCCCATTGCATCAGTGTAGCCCATTGCACTATCAGTGTAGCCCATTGCATCAGCACAGCCCATTTTAGCACCAGTGTAGCTCACTGCAGCACCAAACCAGCCCATTGCAGCCCATTGCAGCATCAGTGCAGCCGTTTGCAGCATCAGTGCAGCCCATTGCATCAGCACAGCCCATTGTAGCACCAGTGTAACTCACTGCAGCATCAGCACAGCCCATTGCAGCATCAGTGCAGCCCATTGCATCAGTGCAGCATATTGCAGCATCAGTGCAGCCCATTGCACCATCAGTGCAGCCCATTGCAGCATCAGTGCAGCCCATTGCACCATCAGTGCAGCCCATTGCAGCATCAGTGCAGCCCATTGCACCATCAGTGCATCAGTGCAGCCCATTGCAGCATCAGTGCAGCCCATTGGAGCATCAGTGCAGCCCTTTGGACCATCAGTGCATCAGTGCAGCCCATTGCAGCAGCAGTGTAGCCCATTGCAGCATCAGTGCAGCCCATTGCACCATCAGTGCAGCCCATTGCAGCATCAGTGCAGCCCATTGCACCATCAGTGCATCAGTGCAGCCCATTGCAGCATCAGCGCAGCCCATTGCACCAGTGTAGCCCATTGCACCAGCGCAGCCCATTGCACCAGTGTAGCCCATTGCACCAGTGTAGCCCATTGCATCAGTGCAGCCCATTGCAGCACCAGTGTAGCCCATTGCACCAGTGTAGCCCATTGCACCAGTGCAGCCCATTGCAGCATCAGTGCAGCCCATTGCAGCATCAGTGCAGCCCATTGCACAATCAGTGCAGCCCATTGCAGCATCAGTGCAGCCCATTGCATCAGCACAGCCCATTGCAGCATCAGTGAACTCACTGCAGCATCAGTGAAGCCCATTGCAGCATCAGTGCAGTCCATTGCAGTATCATTGCAGCATATTGCAGCATCAGTTCAGCCCATTGCAGCAGCATTCAGCCCATTGAAGCCCAGTGCAGCACCAGTGCATCCCATTGCCCCATGCACCATGCATGGAGCACACACACCTAAAGCTGAGTTACTCCAGCTGTTTGTGTCTATTTTCGGTCAGGTTCACTCTCAGCATTACTCCTGCCCATTGCCACTGGCACCTTACATGAAGCTCACTCACTAAACTATACATATATATATGAACACAGGACATGACTGCAAAGTTTAGAGTGTTATTGTGGAAACAGAACTACAGATTATCTCATCCACTCCCTGCACACTGGGGTCAATTTACAGAGGGGCAATTAACCCACAAAGCTGTAGGAAGGAACTGCAGATGCTGGATTAATATGTCTGAAGAACTTTTCAGAGGTTACCCATCTGGGACAATGGTAGTACCACACAGTACAAAGGTGCCCTCTGTGTAAAGATGGAACTTTGTCTACGATATTATTGATGTCTATTAGATACGTTGACTAAGGTGAGGTCACTTAAATGTATCCCTTGTGTGGATCTGCTCCCTCCTGCTGCAAACTAAATCTGATAGCTATTTCTTTCACGGTTTCTCCTGCTTTATCAGTGGAGGTGCTACCAAGTAATTCTTGTTGATGGCTATTAAAGTCCCCCTACTGAGAGACCTTCTCTACCTTTGCAACCTTCTGTATCTCTTCCAAGTACTGTTTAACCTGGAGCTGAGGGTGGATGAAGGTGGTCTTCAGGAAGAGGTTTCTTTGCCGATGTTTGATCTGGAATCAAGCGACCATCAATTTGAGGAGTGGGTCAAAAGCAAATCCTAACATAGTAAAAGGTTAAAGTAAAGAGTCTGAAGAAGGATCTCAACCTGAAACATCACCCTTCCTTCTCTCCAGAGATGTTACCAGCCCCGCTGAGTTACTCAAGCTTTTTGTGTCTCAAGGGTTAAACAAAGTGCCTTTGTCACCTTTTTTAAAAATAGACCTGGTAGATTTTCTGAATTCCTTTGCTCACGTTTGCATTATTTTTTTTGCCACTGAGTTTATATAAAGCAAGCTGAAGCTCTGCTTCCATTTCCTGGCAGAGAACAACCCCCCCCCCCCCCCCCCCCCCCCCCCCCCCCATTCCATCATTTACCGCAATTAAATGCAAATGTCAACTGGTGTCTGCTCTGTTTTTGCTACATCGTAGCTTTACATCTGATTATCGGTATTGATAAGGAAGCTGCCTCTACTTAAAGACGCCTACAAAAGAAAGTTATGGATAAGGCAGCTGTGCTGGAAGGAAGTGGTGGTGATGCGGAAAGTCCAAGCATTTGCAAAATGCCTTTTATGGAGTTTGTCGTGTTCCCTTTTGGTCTATCTTCCATGACAATCTACCTCTATTATCATCACTATATGAATAACCTGAACTGTTGCAACCAGGGCAGCAGATAATTGGAAATGAATAGTCTAACAAAATTACAAGTGGTCACGCTAACACAGTGGTGTGGAACAGGTAACATCTCTGGAGAGAAGGAATGGATGACGTTTTGGGTCAAGACCCTTCTTCAGACAGAGTCAGGGGAAAGGGAGACTAGAGATATGGAGGGGAAGGTGTGAAAACGACAGGTCGAAGCAGACGATGATCAAGGAAATGTAGAATGGTTCATTGTTTGCTGAGGGCAAGGTGACCACGAGTCGTACAAACAGTAAAATGAATTGGGAGGACAGTGTAACTAGTCGAGAATTTGGGACCTCATTGAAACTAACTCAATAGTGAAAGACTTGGATAGAGTGGATGTGGAGAGGATGTTTCCACTGGTGGGAGAGTCAGAGATCATGGCCTCATAATTAAAGGATGTTCCTTTAGGAAGGAGATGAGGAGGAATTTCTTTAGTCAGAGGGTGGTGAATCTGTAGAATTAATTGCCACAGAAGACTTTGGAGGCTAAGTCAATGGAAATTTTTAAGGCAGAGATAGATAGATAGATTCTTGATCAGTACAGGTGACAGGGGTTATAGGGAGAAGGAAGGATAATGGGGTTAGAAGAGATAGATCAGCCATGATTGAATGGTGGAACAGATTAGATGGGCTGAATGGCCTAATTCTGCTCCTATCATTTATGACCTTATGCGGGTGGGTTAGGGGGAGGGGGAGGGACATCATTGACATGTGGTTCCCAGTAACAGGATCAATAACACTGGCTGTAGTTCAGCTGCAAGTAGCATGTGGAGTGGAGAGATTATGTTAATGGACACTAACCTCAAAGGAAAGCTCAGGAGTAATGCACAAGGCATGAAAGCTCATCAGCGCCTCTACTTCCTGAGAAGATTACGGAGAGTCGGTTTGTCAAGGAAGACTCTCTCTAACTTCTACAGGTGCACAGTAGAGAGCATGCTGACCGGTTGCATCGTGGCTTGGTTCGGCAGCTTGAGCGCCCTGGAGAGGAAAAGACTACAAAAAGTAGTAAACACTGCCCAGTCCATCATCGGCTCTGACCTTCCTTCCATCGAGGGGATTTATCGCAGTCGCTGCCTCAAAAAGGCTGGCAGCATCATCAAAGACCCACACCATCCTGGCCATACACTCATCTCCCTGCTACCTTCAGGTAGAAGGTACAGGAGCCTGAAGACTGCAACAACCAGGTTCAGGAATAGCTACTTCCCCACAGCCATCAGGCTATTAAACCTGGCTCGGACAAAACTCTGATTATTAATAACCCATTTGCACTTTATCAATTTATTTATCCATGTGTGTATATATTTATATTATGGTAGGTACACAAAAAAGCTGGAGAAACTCAGCGGGTGCAACAGCATCTATGGAGCGAAGGAAATAGGTAATGTTTCGGGCCGAAACCCTTCTTCAGACCTTTATATTATGGTATATGGACACACTTATCTGTTTTGTAGTAAATGCCTACTATGTTCTGTGTGCTGAAGCAAAGCAAGAATTTAATTGTCCTATACATGGACACATGACAATAAACTCACTTGAACTTGGACTTGAAAGAGCCGCATAACATGGTCATCTGCTGCCCTCTTGTGACTGAGGCAGCTCATTGAGCAGAGGACAGTGAGACAAAACCAGATTCCCAACAGAAGGAAGTACAACACCAGATTCTCAGTCTGAAGAAGTATCTGTCCCGCTGAGTTACTCCAGCTGTTTGTGTCTATCTTCGGTTTAAACCAGCATCTGCAGTTCCTTCCTACACAATACTTAAACACCTGCATTATTAAGCTGGAGGTACAAGGTGGTAGAATCATGACCAGAAAACAAAGTGCTGGAGGTACTCAGCTGCATCTGTGGAGGGAATGGATAGATTACGTTTCGGGTTAGGACAGGAGATAGGGGGAGAAAGCTGGAAAAGAGGTGGGGGCAGGACAAAACCTGGCAAGTGATAATGTGGATACAACTGAGAGGGAGTACAGAGAAGGTTCACCAGACTGATTCCTGGGATGTCAGGACTTTCATATGAAGAAAGACTTGGATAGGCTCGGCTTGTACTCGCTGGAATTTAGAAGATTGAGGGGGGATCTTATAGAAACTTACAAACTTCTTAAGGGGTTGGACAGGCTAGATGCAGGAAGATTGTTCCCGATGTTGGGGAAGTCCAGAACAAGGGGTCACAGTTTAAGGATAAGGGGGAAGTCTTTTAGGACCGAGATGAGAAAAACATTTTTCACACAGAGAGTGGTGAATCTGTGGAATTCTCTGCCACAGAAGGTATTTGAGGCCAGTTCATTGGCCATATTTAAGAGGGAGTTAGATGTGGCCCTTGTGGCTAAAGGGATCAGGGGGTATGGAGAGAAGGCAGGTACAGGATACTGAGTTGGATGATCAGCCATGATCATATTGAATGGCGGTGCAGGCTCGAAGGGCAGAATGGCCTCTACTCCTGCACCTATTTTCTGTTTCTATGTTTCTATGTAACTGAAAGGAGTTTTTGCCAATCAAAACCTCTTTTACTGTTTTATATTTATAACATATATGTTAACCAACTCATTCCTGGGATCATTCTTGTAAACCTCCTCTGGACTCTCTCCAGAGCCAGCACATCCTTCTTCAGATTGTCCAACACAGGGAAAGACCTGGTGAGGATGAGGTGGGAGGAAAGTTGCCTACTAGAATGTTGCCTGGGTTTCAGCAACTAAGTTACAGAGAAAGGTTGAACAAGTTAGGTCTTTATTCTTTGGAGCACAGAAGGTTAAGGGGGGACTTGATAGAGGTCTTTAAAATGATGAGAGGGATAGACAGAGTTGACGTGGATAAGCTTTTCCCACTGAGAATGGGGAAGATTCAAACAAGGGGACATGACTTGAGAATTAAGGGACAGAAGTTTAGGGGTAACATGAGGAGGGGGGAACTTCTTTACTCAGAGAGTGGTAGCTGTGTGGAATGAGCTTCCAGTAAAGGTGGTGGAGGCAGGTTCGTTTTTATCATTTAAAAATAAATTGGATAGTTATATGGACAGGAAAGGAATGGAGGGTTATGGTCTGAACGCAGGTAGATGGGACTAGGGGAGAATACGTGTTCGGCACGGACTAGAAGGGTCGAGATGGCCTGTTTCCGTGCTGTAATTGTTATAAGGTTATATGGAAAGCACACACACACACACACACACACACTAACAGTCAACCTCGCTGGCCATTCATATCAAAACATTAACAACAGCTTTGATGTCTGCCGTTTGAATGATTTTTTTGCTGCACCAGGTCCATGTTTTTCAGGTGTTGCTGAGTGAGCCACTGTTATTTTAATGAATAAATGAATATTATTGATGAATAAGCACCTGCTTGGCAAATATCTCAGTACAAACTTGGACTGAAGATCGACGACTCTGCTTGCTAATTTGTTGCAGGCTTTCACCTGGCAACCTCTTCAAGATTAATTTAGGCAAGAACACACAGCCCAGCCCAAGACAATTAATCTAGATTACTTTAATCTTGTTTGCACAGTTTGAATATATCCAACTACCTCACAAGTCACAACATGAATGATCATAGATGGACACAAAATGCTGGAGTAACTCAGCGGGACAGGCAGCATCTGTGGAGAGAAGGAATGGGTGACGTTTTGGGTCAAGACCCTTCTTCAGACCTTGACCCGAAACGTCACCCATTCCTTTTCTCCAGAGATGCTGCCTGTCCCACTGAGTTACTCCAGCTTTTTGTGTCAATCTTTGGTTTAAACCAGTTTCTGCAGTTCCTTCCTACACATGAATGACCAGACAAATGTATGTTAGAATAATGGGCACACAGTGGGTGTAGGTGAGAGGCAGTTGGGTCAGACTCTTGGATGCAGGCCAGTGGCTGTGACCTGGAGCTTGTGACAGGGGCACAGCAGAGAGAGTGGAGAGGAACAGCAGGATGCTGGAGTAGCAGATTCACTGGAATTGGAGCATTTTGGTTATGGGAGGAGACTGGTCAGGCTGGAAGAGTGATCATACCTTAGACAATCCAGCACTAAAAATAAAGAGTGTGTTATTGGCATGGGTCCCGAAACGGAACAATGACATTCTTACTTGCACGACAGATATGTAAACATAGTACAGTATTATCTTATATATATATATAGATATATATATATACACAGTATTATCTTATAACACACAGATTATATATATATATACACTCACACACACAGTATTATCTTATATATATATATGTGTGTGTATATATATATATATATGTGTGTGTGTGTGTATGTGTGTATATATAACCATATAACAATTACAGCACGGAAACAGGCCATCTCGGCCCTACAAGTCCGTGCCGAACAATTATTTTCCCACCTGCCTGCACTCAGACCATAACCCTCCATTCCCTTCTCATCCATATGCCTATCCAATTTATTTTTAAATGATACCAACAAACCTGCCTCCACCACTTCCACTGGAAGCTCATTCCACACCGCTACCACTCTCTGAGTAAAGAAGTTCCCCCTCATGTTACCCCTAAACATTTGTCCCTTAATTCTGAAGTCATGTCCTCTTGTTTGAATCTTCCCTATTCTCAAAGGGAAAAGCTTGTCCACATCAACTTTGTCTATCCCTCTCATAATTTAAAGACCTCTATCAAGTCCCCCCTTAACCTTCTGCGCTCCAGAGAATAAAGACCTAACTTATTCAACCTTTCTCTGTAACTTAGTTGTCGAAACCCAGGCAACATTCTAGTAAATCTCCTCTGCACTCTCTCTATTTTGTTGACATCCTTCCTATAATTGGGCGACCAAAATTGTACACCATACTCCAGATTTGGTCTCACCAATGCCTTGTACAATTTTAACATTACATCCCAACTTCTATGCAGTATCTTATATAATATATATATATAGGAACTGGGTACTGATTCTGGATGATCAGCCATGATCACAATGAATGGCGGTGCTGGCTCGAAGGGCTGAATGGCCTACTCCTGCACCTATTTTCTATGTTTCTATGAAGTCAGTGAGTGTTTGACATTGTTGGTTTGGGCTGAGATGGCATCCGTTACCCCACACCAAGTGTGCAGGGATCACTCTGTAAATGCCTTCCACAATGGTCCAATGAATCACAGGAGAGCACTCTCCATTCAAATCTATCGTGTTTACTCAGTCTGGATATTTTTTAATTTCTGAGCCTTGGGTCAGACACTTACGGTGAAGTGCTCCCTCACTGAGAGCTGTGATGAATCGTCGGGCTGAGTTATGAGATGGCTGCTCTCACTCGGAATTGTTCAGCATTTATCTATGCGATAACTCAAATGATTTCGCTTTCACACCAGGATAAATATTTACTTCCAGCTGAGGCCTGACTGCTTGACATATGCCAGCAAGGTCTTTGCTCCCATCCAACCCAGATACTGACAAATTGCTTTCCTAGTATCACGGTTGTTAACAACACTCAATGTAAACATTTGTCTTTCAGATCTCGCTGGTGTGTCCTTGCGTACCTCACCGACCCTCCCACTTCACCTCCTCCCTTGCTAACCCAACCTCCTCCCTTTCTAACCCAACCCGTACCCATTGCAGCCTGCGATCTAATGTAAAGTTGTTGGCTTCTCTTTTCGTGTGGCGTGCACAGCCTAAAGTTGGTGGACAACTTGTTCTATTTGACCTTCCGTTTGTGCACGTCGAGTTGATTGCATTAGTCGAAACAGGGCGGACCAGGTGAAGGTTGCAATCTCCCACCCCAATAGTTGCTGGCTGGTGTGACGTAATGCCGGTCCTGAGTGGAGCAAATAAATCCTGGACGGACGGTGTGATGTGAGGGTTTTAGTCGTGCTTGTGGAACGGAAGGTTCTGTGGTCAACAAGGTCTCGGAGATCTTTAACCTGATCTGGAACGGCAGGTAAGAACAGTGCAGTGAAAGTTTAAATTAAATAATATCTTTGGACATCCGATAAGTGTCCAAACCGATAGTTTAAACATTGACCACACTGTTGCCTTGGTGAGGGTGGCGTTGGGACTGCTCCTCAAACCACTGCCTTCACTGTGGTGACCACTCTTCATGTGCTGTCGAGGCTACAGTGGACCTGGGTCAATGAAGGAGCAACGCCAGTTCCCGGGTTCGATCCTGGCTTCGGGTGCTGTCTGCACGGAGTTTGCATGTTCTCCCCGTGACCTGCGTTGGTTTCCTCCGAGATCTTTGGTTTCCTCCCACATTCCAATGAAGTACAGTTTTTTTAAGATAAATTGGCTTGGTGTAACAGTAAAACTTGTCGCTAGTGTAGGATAGTGTTAGTGTGCGGGGATCGCTGGTCGGTACGGACTCGGTGGGCCGAAGGGCCTGTTTCCATGCTGGATCTCTAACCCAAACCAAACAGCTCAGAGAGTGGGGGTCCAGGTCTTGTCTGTATAACTCATTATCACCAACCCCACAGTCAACAATAGACCATTGTGGGCTCCACCTTTCCTTGACATTCGTTACTTTTTGCATATCTTTTATTCGCTTGTTCTATATCTCTCTCCATCACCATCTATATCTCGCAGTTCCCTTTCCCCTGACTCTCAGTCTGAAGAAGGGTCTCGACCCGAAACTTCACCTGCTCCTTCTCTCCAGAGATGCTGCCTGACCCGCTGAGTTACTCCAGCATTGTGTCTATCTTCAGTTTAAACCAGCATCTGCAGTTCTTTGCTGTAACATGGTGATCAGGGCTGTACACAATATCCAAACTGTGGTCTGGTGAGTGTAGACCATTCTATCACGAGCTGGTCTTGTACTCTCTACATTGTCTTGAAAAGGAAATCATTCTCTCTCCCTTTTTAACTACTCTGTGGACCTCTTCTGTTGCTTTAGTCATAGAGTGATACAGCATGGAAACAGGCCCTTCAGCCCAACTTGCCCACAGCGGCCAACATGCCCCATCTACACTAGTCATAGAGTGATACAGCATGGAAACAGGCCCTTCAGCCCAACTTGCCCACATCGGCCAACATGCCCCATCTACACTCGTCCCACCTGCCCGCGTTTGGTCCATATCCCTCCAAACATGTCCTATCCATGTACCTGTCTAAATGTTTCTTAAACGTTGCGATGGTCCCAGCCTCAACTACCTCCTCTGGCAGCTCGTTCCATACACCCACCATCCTTTAAGAACATGTGGATTTATAGTTCCATTTCCCTTTTGGTTATGGTTCATTATTGTCAGATCTAAGAGGTAGAGTGAAATGTCTTTGTTCACATGCCATCTATAATTAAATCAGATAATACTCTAAGTGAATGCAGTGAAGCCAAACACTGTACAAAAGGCAGCGCAAACGGAAAGGGATCAGAATACAGAATATAGTTCCCTTTGAGCCAGCACCGCCATTCAATGTGATCATGGCTGATCATTCCCAATCAGTTCCCCGTTCCTGCCTTCTCCCCATATCCCCTGACTCTGTTATCTTTAAGAGCCCTGTCTGGCATTTAAGTGCAGCTAATGAAATAGTGATAGGTTTTAGCTTAAGGATAAGGGGGAAATCCTTTAAAACCGAGATGAGAAGAATTTTTTTCACAAGAGAGTGGTGAATCTCTGGAACTCTCTGCCACAGAGGGTAGTTGAGGCCAGTTCATTGGCTATATTTAAGAGGGAATTAGATGTGGCCCTTGTGGCTAAGGGGATCAGGGGGTATGGAGAGAAGGCAGGTACGGGATACTGAGTTGGATGATCAGCCATGATCATATTGAATGGCGGTGCAGGCTCGAAGGGCCGAATGGCCTCCTCCTGCACCTAATTTCTATGTTTCTATGTTTCTATGTTTAGGGTGGCACGGAGGGGCAGCTGGTAGAGTTGTTGCCTCACAGCGCCAGAGACCCGGATCGTTCCTGACCTCGGGTGCTGTCTGTGTGGAGTTTGCATGTTCTCTCGGTGACCAAGTAGGAAGAGGTGGTCACTGGTTAAAACAAGGAAGGGTTTTTTTTCCAATTGAAGTATGATTTCACTGGAGCTAACACGGGTCAGTGAGCACAGGGAGCGTTTGTCTTGGTGTGTGCGTGCTTGGAGTCAGGCTAGAACTTGGTGACTTGGAGCAGAAATGTTGCAATCGGCATCAGGCAATTGAAGAGAAAGTCTTTGCAAATGTGTTCAGTTTAGTTTAGTTTATTGTCACGTGTACCGAGGTACAGTGAAAAGCTTTTTGTCCCATGCTAACCAGTCAGTGGAAAGACAAGACATGATTACAATCGAGCCATACACAGTGTACAGATACATGATAAGAGAATGACGTTTAGTGCAAGGTAAAGTCAGTAATGTCCAATCAAAGATAGTCTGATGGTCACCAATGAGGTAAATAGTATGTGAATTGTGACCTGGTAGAGGTACACATAGAAAAATAGGTGCATGAGCAGGCCATTCGGCCCATCAAGTCTACTCCACCATTCAATCATGGCTGATCTATCTCTCCCTCCTAACCCCATTCTCCTGCCTTTTCCCCATAATCGGTTTGTACTCGCTAGAATTCAGAAGATTGAGGGGAGATCTTATAGAAACTTACAAAATTCTTAAGGGGTTGGACAGGCTAGATGCAGGAAGATTGTTCCCGATGTTGGGGAAGTCCAGAACAAGGGGTCACACACAGTTCAAGGATAAGAGGGAAATCCTTTAGGACCGAGATGAGAAAAACACAGAGAGTGGTGAATCTGTGGAATTCTCTGCCACAGAAGGTAGTTGAGGCCACAGTTCATTGGCTATATTTAAGAGGGAGTTAGATGTGGCCCTTGTGGCTAAAGGGATCAGGGTGTATGGAGAGAAGGCAGGTACAGGATACTGAGTTGGATGATCAGCCATGATCATATTGAATGGCGGTACAGGCTCGAAGGGCCGAATGGCCTACTCCTGCACCTATTTTTCTATGTTTCTATCCCTGACACCCCTGACTAATCAAGAATCTTCAGTATCTATCCCTGCCGTAAAAATATCTACTGAGCCGTTGGGCCGAGTGAGAATGGGGCGTGTTGGCCGATGTGGGCAAGTTGGGCTGAAGGGCTTGTTTCCACGCTGTGTCACTCCGTGTCTCTCCACGAGCAGGTCCCGGTGCCGAGTGCTTTGCCGACAACCGGTGTGGCGGTATGGACAGCAGGAAGCAGAGTCTGGTCACCGTCAGGGTCACGGAGAAGAGAGCGCCCGTCTCCACCAAAGCAAGAACCAACAGCAAAGCAGCACCGGAGGGGAAGTACGGAACGCAGGTACAAGGCGTACACAATGATCCAGGCAGCACATTACAAGAAGGATGGGTGACGTTTTAGGTAGGAACCTTTATTCAAGAAGAATATTTTCTTCTTCGGTGAAGAAGGGTCCTGACCTGGAACATCACCCATCCATTTTCTCCAATTACACACGAGATGCTGGACTAACTCAATGGAACAGGAGAGAAGAAATGGGTGACGTTTTGGGTCGAAACCCTTCCTCAGATAGACAGAGGACAAGTCAAGTCAAGTCAAGTCAAGTCAAGTTTATTTGTCACATACACATACGAGATGTGCAGTGAAATGAAAGTGGCAATGCTCGCGGATTTTTGTGCAAAAGACAAACAACCAAACAACCAAACAAATTGTAAACACAATCATAACACACATATTCTTTTACATAATAAATAATAGAAGGAAAAACGTTCTGCAGAGTTAGTCCCTGGTGAGATAGGCGTTTACAGTCCGAATTGCATCTGGGAAGAAACTCCTTCTCAACCTCTCCATTGAAGGGTCTCGAGAAGGGTCTCGAACCCGAAACGTCACCCATTCCTTCTCTCCACAGATGATGCCTGACCCACTGAGTTCCTCCAGGAGTTTGTGTTTGACTCCAGATTCCAGCATCAGCATCTAAAGTCTCATGACATTACAGAATCTGCCTTGGAAACTGAAGGCTTCCACGTGGAGAAGCCCATATTTGTCCTGATATTATTTGGGGGCATATTTGTTATTTAAATGTTGGCCCCCACTTCAGTTCCCTCTTTTTTATTTGCAGCCTGGAGCGTTGAAAGGAAGAGGTTCAATGGGGAATATTTTAAGTGAAGGACATCCTCCCTCGTTCAGCATCAGCGGACTTCTTGTGGCCCGGAGACTGACCAAGAATTTGAAGGTGCATAAAAGCCCAGCCCCAACAGTGAAGAATTAGAGTCTTAAAGTGAGGAAATCAATAACCAATCCTGTGTTTTTTTTACATTGGAAGGAGAGAACAGCTTTGAAGATAGCTGCAAAGAAACCGGTAGTCACCAAAATCATCAACGAACAGGTTTGTAATGTTGGCAGAATAACTTGAAATAACAGAAAGTTGCTCCTGCTAATTCTTGCAGAGTTTACAACACAGAAACGGCCCCTTTGGGCCACCAAGTCCATGCTGATGGTTGCATCCATCTATACTAATCCCAATTTAGGTCCTCCGCCTACAATGCTTTAGCTTCAGATCAGGTAATACTATTCATGAATACAATTCCAAATCCCTTGATATCCATGTCAATAATCCATGGCGTCAAGTTGGGAAAAGGGGAAGTACAACGGGATCTGGGGGACCTTGTACATCAGTCTATGAAAGTAAGCATGCAGGTACAGCAGGCAGTGAAGAAAGCGAATGGCATGTTGGCCTTTATAACAAGAGGAATCGAATATAGGAGCAAAGAGGTCCTTCTGCAGTTGTACAGGGCCCTAGTGAGACCACACCTGGAGTATTGTGTGCAGTTTTGGTCCCCTAATTTGAGGAAGGACATTCTTGCTATTGAGGGAGTGCAGTGTAGGTTTACAAGGTTAATTCCCGGGATGGCGGGACTGTCATATGCTGAGAGAATGGAGCGACTGGGCTTGTACACTCTGGAGTTTAGAAGGATGAGAGGATATCTCATTGTAACAAATAAGATTGTTAAGGGTTTGGACACGCTAGAGGCAGGAAACATGTTCCCAATGTTGGGGGAGTCCAGACCAGGGGCCACAGTTTAAGAATAAGGGGTAAGCCATTTAGAACGGAGAGGAGGAAACACTTTTTTTCGCACAGAGCTGGCTCCAAGGGCCAAATGGCCTACTCCTGCACCTATTGTTTATTGTCTAGAATAAAATTTCATTGCTTGATCACGAAAGTACCTTTGCAGGAATTCCCTTGGGGAGAGAGGGAATAAAAAAAAGGATTTCTTGTTGCAAATCAATTCTTTACAATTACGGAATAGAGATTTACCGCCATGCTGCCCTTTCAAGAAGGCTCATCAGCGTCTCTTCTTCCTGAGGAGACTGAAGAAGGTCCATCTGTCTCCTCAGATCCTGGTGACCTTCTACCGCTGCACCATCGAGAGCATCCTTACCAACTGCATCACAGTATGGTATGGCAACTGCTCCGTCTCCGACCGGAAGGCATTGCAGAGGGTGGTGAAAATTGCCCAACGCATCACCGGTTCCACGCTCCCCTCCATTGAGTCTGTCCAAAGCAAGCGCTGTCTGCGGAGGGCGCTCAGCATCGCCAAGGACTGCTCTCACCCCAACCATGGACTGTTTACCCTCCTACCATCCGGGAGGCGCTACAGGTCTCTCCGTTGCCGAACCAGCAGGTCGAGGAACAGCTTCTTCCCTGCGGCTGTCACTCTACTAAACAACGTACCTCGGTGACTGCCAATCACCACCGCCCCCCGGACACTTATTATTTATTTTTTTATTCAAATCGTTTGCTATGTCGCTCTTCCAGGGAGATGCTAAATGCATTTCGTTGTCTCTGTACTGTACACTGACAATGACAATTAAAATTGAATCTGAATCTGAATCCAATTCTAGGTGCCGCCGTTCTCCTCCAAGCCCCCTCAGAAGTTCTGCTCCTTCGCGGTTCAGCGGTTCCTGGAGGAGCTGCTGCCGGGGGAACTAAGCGGCATCTCCTACGGCCCAGATCTGGCCGGCAAGCTGGCCAAGGAGATGAGCGAGAAGATCAAGGAGTTTGCCAAGACGGCCATGCCACCCCGCTACAAGCTGGTGTGTATCGTCACCGTCGGAGAGCATTGCCAGGAGGATGTCCTGCTCACCAGCCGTGCGCTGTGGGACGCTTACGCCGATACCTTCGTGTCACACAGTTACAAAAACGGCACCATGTTCTGTGTGGCCAGTGTCTTTGCCCTGTACTGTGAGTGAACAATGGCTGGAGTAGTGGTATAAGGACAGGTTAGATAGTCCAGGCTTGTCCTTATGAAACACTGATCTACCCTTGGTGGTCAGGATCAAATAGAGAGAAACTACTTCTTGTCTAGAATGAGCATGTTGGTTTTTTTAGAGGTACAGCAGGGAAACAGGCCCTTCGGCCCATAGAGTCAAGGGCGGAACTCGCTATCAAAACATGGAGGGGACGGGGGACACCATTTTCTGGCGGCCCGCGCGCATGCACGCACTCACACACACGTGTGAGGCTTCGGAGGCTCAATCCAGCGCTAAAAACTGAGATTTTAAAATCGGGATCACAAAAACTTGGTGGAGGGGATGTCCCCCACCTCTCATAACATGGGGGGGACCTGTCCCCTCTGTCCCCCCCGGGTTTTCTGCCCCTGCACAGAGTCTACGCCGTCCAGCGATCCCCACACATTAACACGTACAGACTATGTACAGAAACCAATTAATCTACAAACCTGAAAGTCTGTGGAGTGTGGGCGGAAACCGGAGCGCCCTGAGAAAACCCACCCTGTCACAGGGAGAACATGCAAACTCCACGCAGACAGCACCCGTAGTCAGGATCGAACCCGGTTCTCTGACGCTGTGAGGCAGCAACTCTACCGCCGCATACCCCCAGTTTCAGGGTGGGTTCCAAGTTTGTTTTTAATTGGGTTTGAAGATGAGCTGAGGAAGTCAAACCTCTGGTCATCTGCTACCCTGTCCTTGTGTGATATGACATTTGCAGGTTGCAATTAGATCACTTCTAGGTGTGAAGGTGTAATGTCATCCTCATTGGATTGGGTTTCTGCATCGTTGGGTATGAGTGTCGATCACCGTGCTTGTCCTGAACCCCAACACCCACTTCCCAGCATCATAAAATGTCACCCACATCCTGGCTCCATCCACTAAGAAGCTCAGAGACTCGACATGTAAATTGTCTCAATGTCTGCTGTAAATAAACCTCTCTGGGTATGTAACGTCTGTGTCTCTCTACATTCTGCACACATTACCAAATGGCAATGAAGATTGATTGTTGAAACTCATTAGTGGGAGAGTCTCGGACCAGAGGGCACAGCCTCAGAATTAAAGGACGATCCTTCAGGAAGGAGATGAGGAGGAATTTCTTTAGCCAGAGGGTGGTGAATCTGTGGAATTCATTGCCACAGACGGCTGTGGAGGCCAAGCCAGTGGATATTTTTAAGGCAGAGATTGATAGATTCTTGATTAGTACGGGGTTATGGGGAGAAGACAGGAGAATGGGATTGAGAGGGGAAGATAGATCAGCCATGATTAAATGGCAGAGTAGACTTGATGGATCGAATGGCCTAATTCTGCTATCACATGAACATGAAAATCACAGGTGGTCAGTTCCACAGCTAGAAGCCACTTACTTTGGAAATTAACATGCAGAAAGAGCTGTCTCAGGAAAAATAAAGTCTTGGCAAAAATTCCTGTTTCCATGTAACCTTCTCAGAGTAATCAGATACCATTGTCTCTTCTAAACGCGGGCTACCAGTTTCACAGCAGGAGGCCACTTAAAATAGCTAACTTGGAAATTGAAAGTGATTGCGACTATTAAAATGTTTGCATCATATCCTGATTAACAATCTATCATACAGCCTTTAGTATTTTTAGCTTGCAATGGCGAAATAAACGTAGCTATTAAAATCATCTTTATTCATGAAAATCCTGTGGGAAAAATAACTTGGTTATTGCAAGTCTGCAGCTATCCAACCCACTTCTCAAGTTCAAGTTCAAGTGAGTTTATTGTCATGTGTCCCTGATAGGACAATGAAATTCTTGCTTTGCTTCAGCACACAGAACATAGTAGGCATTGACTACAAAACAGATAAGTGTGTCCATTCCTCATCCTCATTACTCCCCTTTCCCATCAACATAATTGCCTTTATAAAAGGATTCTTCGATAACACGAGATTCCTTAGTAACACAACTATCATGCTATCTCAGAACTGCCTGTACATCAAACGTAAGGATATGCTCCTTAAAGCAACCAATACCATTGACATTGAAAGAGAAGGTGCTATTGTGAGAGTGAATTGAGTCAAGAGTGTTTCATTGACCAATAACACAGACATAAAATCAAAATAATAAAATTCTTACTTGCAACAGCACAGCAGAATATGTAAACATGGCACACTGTGAACAATATTATAAGCTGAGAAAAAATTTAAAATTGTATTTATATATAAATACATACATATAAAAACAACAAACAATGATAGTGCAAAAAGACAAAACCAAAATTAAGAGATGTGATATGTAAGTTCCGCCACAACGTTTAGAAGACATTTGGACAGGTACATGGATAGGATAGGATAGAAGGATGTGGGCCAAACGTGGGCAGGTGGGACCAGGGGCATCCTGGTCGACGTGGGCAAGTTGGGCCGAGGGGCCTGTTTCCGTGCTGTATGATCCCATGACTCTAATTGGAAAATTCAGTGCTCTTTAGACCTTAAGACATAGGAGCAGAATTAGGCCATTCGACTCATCAAGTCTGCTCCGCCATTTGATCATGGCTGATCTATTTTTCCCTCTCTACCCCATTCTCCTGCCTTATTCCCACAGGGCTTTAAGCTACTCCAGCACTCTGTGAAACGTCACCTATCCCTATTCTCCACAGATGCTGCCTGACCCGCTGAGTTACTCCAGCACTCTGCGTCTTTTTCAGTAGAAATGGAGGATTATTTTAATTGACAGTTGAGGCTGTCAGCGTGGGACATGGAGCAAGAATAACAATGAGTCTGGTGTCTCATTTAAGAAATTGTTCTTGTCTTGATGGCTGTAACTATTTACTATCACTGACTGTATTCTGAT
The DNA here is from genome assembly GCF_028641065.1 of Leucoraja erinaceus. Classification (NCBI taxonomy): domain Eukaryota; kingdom Metazoa; phylum Chordata; class Chondrichthyes; order Rajiformes; family Rajidae; genus Leucoraja; species Leucoraja erinaceus. The sequence goes on from NC_073415.1 coordinate 11,364,719, forward strand.
GAAGACAATTCCATATTCCCACCTCCCTACTGAGAGCTTCCTGGTTTCCCTCCTTATTCTCTCATTGGGGAAATAGTTTCACCCTTTCAAATCCTCCAAGTTCTCAAAACATCCGCACGGCTATTGTTGCCTTTTAGATTTAACTTGCTGCTTGCTTCTTTGACTGCAGAGGGCGCCCCTGAGCCCCTTTGGCAGCTCAGGGCAGCATGGTGGCACTGCCTCACAGCACCAGAGAACCTGGTTCGATCCCGACCACGGGTGCTGTCTGTACGGAGTTTGTACGTTCTTGCTGTGATCGTGTGGGTTTTCACCGGGTGCCCCGGTCTCCTCCCACATCCCACGAGTTTGTAGGTTAATTAGCTTCTGTAAAATTGACCCTAGTGTGTGTAGGATAGAATGTTGGTCGGAGTGGACTCAATGGGCAGAAGGGTCAGTTCTAAACTAAACTAAGGTGTGAGATAAGGATAGAAAAGGTGAGAATTGTGAAATCAGAGGAAGGAATAATATAGGTGGCATGGGAGGGGGAAGTGGAAGGGGGTGGTGACGTTTTGGGTCAGAATCCTTCAGATTCATCTTTTCCAATGGTGCTGCCTGACCCGCTGAGTTACTCCAGCACTTTGTGCGTTTTTTTTTTGCAAACCAGCATTTGCAATTCCTTGTTTCTATGTCCACAGGGAGAACGTGCAAACTCCACACAGAGAGCACCTGAGGGTCAGGATTGAACCTGGTTCTCTGGCGCTGTGAGGCAGCGGTTCTACCAGCTGCGCCATCTTGCGTGACTGGCACAAATGTGAAGGGCAGGAGGCAGGAACGGGGTACTGATTGTGGATGATCAGCCATGATCCTAGTGAATGGCGGTACTGGCTCGAAGGGCTGAATGGCCTACTCCTGCGTCTATTGTCTATTGAATGGCACCTCTTGGTTGCTCATCGATAGACTCTCCACCATTCTAATCAAGTCCCTCATCATCACTGAAGAAGAGTTTTGGCCTCTGTTGCTCAGAGTTCTCCAGCTTTTTATTCCCCTCCCTCCTTCTGCTTGGGGACTGGGAGAAATGCCATGTTACCTCTCAGCCTGTGCGTTTATCTCAGTCTAGGAAGGTCACACCACTCAGCTCTTACTTTGTGTATCCAGTCGATGCAGAAATCCTTCAGCGTTACCTTGTGCATTTTGCACTTACATCATTACTGCCGTTGGTTAAATTACGTCGTTTATGGTGGGTGGGCCGATTTGAATGCAAGATGTGGACCTGGTGATAGAACATAGACTAGTACGGCCCAGGAACAGGCCATTTGGCCCACATTGCCCATGCCAAAAAAGATGCTAAGTTCAAATTGTCCTATCAGGGACACATGACAATAAATTCACTTGAAGTTCAAGTTCAAGTGAGTTTATTGTCATGTGTCCCTGATAGGATAATGAAATTCTTGCTTTGCTTCAGCACACAGAACATAGTGGGCATTGACTACAAAATACATGAATAAATAAACTGATAAACTAATCCTCTCTGCTTGCACTTGATCCATATTCTTCTTTCCCTTCACTTCCATGTGTCTATGTAAAAGTTTCATCAATGACATGACCATCATCACCCCTAACCCACCACGCTCTGTGCAAAAAAACTTGCCCCACACATCTTCCTAAAAAATGCCCCCCTCACCTTAATGTCTTTGACATTTCCACCCTGTGAGAAAAGTCGACCCTATCTCTATGCCTCTCATAATTTTATATACTTCTGCCAGGTATTCCTTCACCATCTCATGCTCCAGAGGAAACAATCAAGTTTGTCCAAAGTCTCCTTGCAGTGAATCCAGGCACAGCATAAGAGTGACTGCCTGACAGCACCAGAGACCAGGTGGTCAGCATGGACTTGGTGGGCCGAAGGGCCTGTATCAACGCTGTGTAACTAAACTTAACTTCCTGGGGGGGTATGAGTCTTGTATTTGAGAGGTATTGTCAGGGTATCGGGGCAAGTAACTGCAGAGCCTGCACCTGCACCAACTGTGCCCGGATGACCATGGAAGTGAATGTTATGGTTGCTGGTTGAGGCACCAAGAAAATGGGCGGCTTCGACCCAGATAATGTCGAAATTCTTGAGAGTTATTGGAGCTGCACTCCACTCCATTACAACATGACAGTTATCCATCACACAGTCTATTGTCACATAAACCATGGTAGAGTGAAAGGCTGCTGACGCCAACAGGATTAACAAGCTCATCAGGAAGTTCTGGCTCCGTCTGGGGGTGGAGTTGGAGTTGGGTTCATGGGAGGTTGGTCTTGGAGGGGAGGATGCTCCTCAAACTGCGGAGCATCCTGGACAACAAAGATCTTATAGCTATAAGATCTTTGCTGGACAATACATCTCACCCCCTCCATCACACACTGGTCAACCTGAGGAGCACCTTCAGCAACAGACTGGTTCCACCAAGATGCAGCACAGAACGCCACAGGAGATCCTTCTTCCCTGTGGCTATCAAACTGGACAACTCCTCCCCTTCTGTCGTGGGCTAGACTGACTCCCCCCCCACCCTCACCAATATTTGCACATCCCCAATCCTTTCCACTTGTCACTTTAATTTCATATCTCATGTATCTTGCATTTTTATGACTGTTGACAGATCAATTTCCCTCCTGGGATAAATCAAGTTCTATTGTATCGTATTGTATTGTATCGAATAGCTTTTGTTGCGCGCTAACCAGTCAACGAAAACATGCCTTGGAAATGTTGTGAGTCAGGAGAGGAATGAGCTAGAGTCAAACATGAACGTTATAATACTCATAATACTTTAAATTACAGACAGGAATTGGTAACAGGATTAGAGGAGAGATGAAGAAAATGTATTTTTCACCCAGGGAATAGTGGGGGTCAGGTCAGGAGTGTTTAATTGTCGTATGTACTGACAACAGAACAGTGAAATTCTTAAGGGCCTGTCCCACTTAGGTGATTTTTTAGGGGACTACAGGCGACATGGTCGCTGGGGTGTTGCCTGTATGGTCATGAGTCGTCTCCTCAGTCCCCCAAATAGTTGTAGCATTTTTCTGGTCACCGCTGGATTTTGCCGAAAGGGTTGTAGCTTGTCGCAGGTGGACGTAGGTTGACGCCTGTTTGGACATAAGTTGTCGTAGGTGTGGTTGTACGTGGATGTCCTAATGGTCGCCGGTTGTCGGTAGCTTGCCGTAGCTTGATGTCGACTGGGTGGTAGGTTGTCCTAGACATTGTCGTGGGGGCAAGGTCCAGTCACCGGTTTTTCGTTGACCTGCTACGACCATGACAGTCGCCAAAAAAAATCGCCAAAGTGGGACAGGCCGATTACTTGCAGCAGCTGGACAGCCACTTAAACACAATAATACATACGCATGTAAATACACAATAATCAATACTATAATACATTATTAATGTCATATTATGTAATCATAATAGTGGACAACAGTAGTACCAAGTACAACAGTCTGTAGAGTATCAAAGTTATTAAAGAAGAGTTTCGACCCGAAACGTCACCCATTCCTTCTCTCACGAGATGCTGCCTGTCCCGCTGAGTTACTCCAGCTTTTTGTGTCTGTCGACTGCTATTGAGGTTAGCGTTGGGCAGTGTTCAAGATCCTTAATGGGTCGCTGGGAAGAAGCAGTTCCTGAACCTGATTATTGATTAGTACGGGTGTCGGGACTGATAGGGAGAAGGCAGGAGAATGGGGTTGAGTGGGAGAAATCCTCTACCCTGAAAAATTAAAAAACTGTGAGTATTCACTGTATCCATGACCCTTGTGGTCTTGTACACCTAAACAACGTCACCCCTCAGCCTCATGCTCCACAAAAACAGGCCTGGATAGAATGGATGTGGAGAGGATGTTTCCACTAGTGGGAGAGTCTAGGACCAGAGGTCACAGCCTCAGAATAAAAGGACGTTCCTTTAGGAAGGAGATGAGGAGGAATTTCTTTCGTAAGAGGGTGGTGAATCTGTGGAATTCGTTGCCACAGAAGGCCGTGGAGGCCAAGTCAATAGATATTTTTAAGGCAGAGATAGATAGATTATTGATTAGTACGGGTGTCAGGGGTTATGGGGAGAAGGCAGGAGAATGGGGATAGGAGGGGGAGATAGATCAGCCATGGAGGAGCAGACCAGGTGGGCCGAAGGGCCTGTTTCCAAGCTGTGTCTCCAAACTAAACTAGAAAATAGGTGCAGGAGTAGGCCATTCGGCCCTCCAATATGATCATGGCCGATCATCCAAAATCAGTGCCCCGTTCCTGCCTTCTCCCCATATCCCTTGATTCAGTTAGGCCCAAGAGCTAAATCTATCTCTCTCTTGAAAACATCCAGTGTAATAAATTGCCCCTCGTTGAACAAATAGAGGATTTCAGAGTCTGACCTGAAGCGTCGACTGTCCATAGAAACATAGAAATTAGGTGCAGGAGTAGGCCATTCGGCCCTTCGAGCCTGCACCGCCATTCAATATGATCATGGCTGATCATCCAAACTCAGTATCCCGTACCTGCCTTCTCTCCATACCCCCTGATCCCCTTAGCCACAAGGGCCACATCTAACTCCCTCTTAAATATAGCCAATGAACTGGCCTCAACTACCCTCTGTGGCAGAGAGTTCCAGAGATTCACCACTCTCTGTGTGAAAAAAGTTCTTCTCATCTCGGTTTTAAAAGGATTTCCCCTTTATCCTTAAGCTGTGACCCCTTGTCCTGGACTTCCCCAACATCGGGAACAATCTTCCTGCATCTAGCCTGTCCAACCCCTTAAGAATTTTGTAAGTTTTCTATAAGATCCCCTCTCAATCTCCTAAATTCTAGAGAGTATAAACCAAGTCTATCCAGTCTTTCTTCATAAGACGGTCCTGACATCCCAGGAATCAGTCTGGTGAACCGTCTCTGCACTCCCTCTATGGCAATAATGTCCTTCCTCAGATTAGGAGACCAAAACTGTACGCAATACTCCAGGTGTGGTCTCACCAAGACCCTGTACAACTGCAGTAGAACCTCCCTGCTCCTAGACTCAAATCCTTTTGCAATGAAAGCTAACATACCATTCGCTCCATGTTAGTCCATGTCCCCTCCACAGATGCTGCCCGACCCGCTGAAGTTTTCCAGAATTGTGTGTGTGTGTGTTTTGTTTTGCAGGAAAATGGGACTAAATATCCGGTGGAGATATTGGCGGGCGCTGTGCGGCTCCCAGTTGCCTCTTGGACTAGTGTAGTCTGTGGGCAAGTGGGGGGAGGCGCTTGTTGTTTTGTGGTGGGGAGCCGAGGACAGTTCCTGTAGATGGAGCTGTAGATGTGTGTGTGTGTGAGAGGGAGAGAGACTGAGTGAGTCGGTGGACACCTGAGCGGATTGCGAGAAGGCGCAGCGGCGTGAGTCAGCGCAGTACCTGAGCTGCGGGAGGGGAGAGAGATACAGGGGGGAGAGGAGACGAGACGACCAGGCGCCTCTCATCACCATGGGCTTCAGCGAGGCGCAGTTTGGCCGCTGAAGCGAAGCCCGGAGCCCGGAGCCCACACCCACACACCCACCCAGCGACCCATTTTCGCCCACACTGCGGATGGCCACATTTGCTTTCTGCTATGGTCGATGTGGATGAAATGAGGAAATCCTTCCTCGTCCCGGAGATCAAACCCTTGGATCACTACGACTTCCACAGGGCGAAGATTGCCGGCAGCTTGTCGTGGCTGTTGGGCCGCTCGTATGGGCCAGGTAAGCAGCGAGCTGCCATTGTCTCTGTCTCTCTCTCTCTGTCTCTGTCTCTCTCTCTCTCTGTCTCTCTCTCACCTCTCTCGCCCCCTCTCTCTCTGCCTTTGTCTCTCAACCCCCCCTCCTCCCTCCCTCTCCCCCTCTCCCTCTCCCGCTCCCACTCCCCCTCTCTCTCTTTCCCTCTCTCTCTCTTTATTTCCCCCTCTCCCTCTCTCTCCCCCCCCCCCTCTCTCTCCCCCTCCCCTCCCTCGCTCCCCCCCTCTCTCTCCTCGCCCTCTCTCCCCCCTCCCTCTCTCTCCCTCCCTCTCCCCTCCCCCTCTCCCCTCTCTCTCTCTCCCCTCTCCTCCTCTCCTCCTCCCTCTCTCCTTCCCCTTCTCTCCTTCCCCCTCTCTCTCCTTCCCCCTCTCTCTCCCCTCCTCTCTGTGATTTTTGTCGGGAGGTAAAACGGTGCGCAACCGGAAGATGTATTTTTTAAATCAGGCCAACAACAATATCTCAATGCCGAGCCCCCAGAGCCACAATATCTCCCTCTCCCTCTCCCCGGTATAATTGTGTCGGTTCGACCAGGAACCTGTGTAATAAATGATACACTGGCTGTTCGTGCTGCAGCCCGGCCCATTGTGTACGCCGGGACCAGGGGCTAGGTGTGTGTGTGTGTGTGTGGGGATAAGATCGCCACTAATTACAACATACGTATTCACATATATTTTTTAAATATAAAGAGCAGCAGCAAACAGCGACTGTAAGGCCCAGCGCATTTCTGTAGATTGTTTAATTAATTGGGGAACGTTGGGCCGGGCACAGACTGTTGGGGGATTAATCCACAGCTGTTTTCGTTGTTTAAATGAAATTTTTTTTTTGTTAAAGAGCGAGATAACAGGGGGTTGTTTGAGACGGAGCGGCCGCGACTCCGTCTCCTCGCTGCGGGGAGGTGTGGGATTTATAAGGATGTGGGTCGGTTTCAGTGAAACTCATGGGCGAGGCTGTTGTTGTGGCTTCCCGGAGATTAATTGAATGGAGGTGCTGTCTATTAATTAACCAGTTTGACCATAAACACGGGAACAGGCTCTTCGGCCCACAATGCCTATGCTGACCACCATGTAAAAATAAACCAATCTCCTGCCTGCAGCTGACCCATATCCCTCCATTCCCTGCATATATCCATGTTGCTATTTACAGGCCTCTAAAACACCACTATGGTATCTGCTGCCTCCACCACCACCTGGCAGCGCGTTCCTGCCACCCACCACCAAACTTGCCCGCACATCTCCTTTAGACTTTGCCCCTCTCACCTTAATGCTACGCCCTCTAGTCTGACATTGCTCTACCCTGGGAGAAAAGGCTCTGATTGTCTCCCCTATCTATACCGCTCATCATTTCTTAAACTTCTATCAGATTCCCCTCGGCCTCTGACGCTCCAGAGAAAACTATCCGCGTTTGGCCAAGCTTTCCTTGTGGTTAATGCCCTCGAATCCAGGCAGCATTCTCGTAAAGCCTGAAGAAGGGTCCTGACCCGAAACATCACCCCATCCTTTGTAACCATATAACAATTACAGCACGGAAACAGGCCATCTCGGCCCTTCTAGTCCGTGCTGAACACTTATTCTCACCTAGTCCCATCCACCTGCACTCAGACCATAACCCTCCATTCCTTTCCCGTCCATATACCTATCCAATTTATTTTTAAATGATAAAATCGAACCTGCCTCCACCACTTCCACTGGAAGCTCATTCCACACAGCTACCACTCTCTGAGTAAAGAAGTTCCCCCTCATGTTACCCCTAAACTTCTGTCCCTTAATTCTCAAATCATGTCCTCTTGTTTGAATCTTCCCTACTCTCGATGGAAAAAGCTTATCCACGTCAACTCTGTCTATCCCTCTCATCATTTTTAGACCTCTATCAAGTCCCCCCTTAACCTTCTGTGCTCCAAAGAATAAAGCCCTAACTTGTTCAACCCTTCTCTGTAACAGTGATGCTGTCTGACACACTTTCAGTTGCTCCATCACCTTGCTTCTATCTTCAACAATCCGGTAATCTTCTTGTGTACCCTAGTTTAAATTGACCACCCATGCCTTCATTTCTTACAGTGTTAGAGGTGCAGGAGTAGGCCATTCGGCCCTCTCTTGTATACATCCAGTGAATTGGCCTCCACTGCCTTCTGTGGCAGAGAATTCCACAGATTTACAACTCTCTGGGTGAAAATGTTTTTCCTCATCTCAGTTATTTTGGCCGACCCCATATTCTTAAACTATGACCCCTAGATCTGGACTCCCCCAACATCGGGAACATTTTTCCTGCATCTAGCCTGTCCAATCCCATAATAATTTTATATGTTTCTATAAGATTCCCTCTCATCCTTCTAAATTCCAGTGAATACAAGCCCAGTTGATCCATTCTTTCATCATATGTCAGTCCTGCCATCTCAGGAATTGACCTGGTGAACCTACGCTGCACTCCCTCAATAGCAAGAATGTCCTTCTCAAACCAGGAAACCACAATACTCCCCTCATCCATGACCTCACTATGTAGTTAAAGCATCACGTGTAGATGACTGTCTGACTGTGACTCAAGCTCTTGATCTGTAGTGAGGAAGGACACTAAACTAATTCAACTAATCCTGGCCAGAGACCAGTTAAACTTGTTTACCTTTGGTTTGCTGTTAAGATTAGTTTCAAATATTTATCACTTAAACATCCATAGAACAGTACAGCACGAGAGCAGGCCATTCGGCCCACAATGTCTGTGCCGAACATGATCCATATCCCTCCATTCCCTGCATATCCATGTGCCTATCCAAAAGCCTCTTAAACGCCACCACCATGATATCTGCCTCCACCACCACCCCTGGCAGCTTGTTCCAGGCACCCACCACCCTCTGTATAAAACAAAAAGTTGCCCTGCACATCCCCCTTTAAACCTTGCCCACATTGAACAAAACCTGCCATAGTGCTTAGACTAGACTTCACTTTAGACATACAGCGTGGAAACAACCTCTTTGTCCCCGAGTCCATGCCGACCAGCGATCACCCAGTACACTAGCACTATCCTACACGCTAGGGACCAAAGCCAATTACCCTACAAGCCTCTACGTCTTTGGAGTGTGGGAGGAAACCAGAGCACCCGGAGAAAACCCACGCCATCAAGAATGCACTCCCTACCGACAGCACCCGTTGTCAGGATCGAAACCGGGTCACTGACGCTGTAAGGCAGCAACTCTACCGCTGCGCATCCGTTAACCTCAGCCTCTGCTCAGCTTTCAAACAGAGAAGCATTGAATGCAGCTCATATAATCTTCATAGTGTCAAACAGCACAGAAACAGGCCCTTCAGCCCAACTTGTTCATGTTGAACAAATTGTCTACCTAGCCCATATCCCTCCAATCCCTTTCTATCCATGTATCTGTCCAAATGTATTTTACATTTTATTGTACCTGCCTCAACTACTTCCTCTGGTAGCTTGTTCCATTATCTCACCGCCTTCTGTGTGAAAAAAGTTGCCACTCGGGTTGCTATTCAATCTTCCCCCACTTGCCTTCATTCTTAGTTCTTGATTCTCCTACCCTGTGAAAAAGGCTCTGGGCATTCACTTAGTCCATTCTCTCATCATTTACTACACCTCTATAAGATATAGACAATAGACAATAGGTGCAGGAGTAGGCCATTCAGCCCTTTGAGCCAGCACCGCCATTCAATGTGATCTTGGCTGGTCATCCCCAATCAGTACCCTGTTCCTGCCTTCACCCCATATCCCCTGAATAAATAAACTCCACTATCTTTAAGAGCCCTATCTAGTTAAAATTGCTCCTTAACCTCCTGCGCTCCAAGGAATAAAGTTCTAGATGGTCTCCCTGTGGCTCAGGACCTCTAGTCCTAGAAACATCCTTGTGAGTCTTTGGTGTAATCTTTCCAGCTTAATGGCACTTTTCCCTATAGCAGGTTTACCAGAACTGAACACAATACTCCAAGATATAGGCACAAAAAGCTAGAGTAACAGCGGGCTCAGACAACATTTCTGGAGAAAAGGTCTTGACCCGAAACATCACCTATTCCTGTTCTCCATAGTTGCTGTTTGACCCACTGAGTTACTCCAGGCTTTTGTGTCTATCTTCGGTTTAAACCAGCATCTACACAATACTCCAAATGTGGCTGTATCAGCATTAAGTGTGGATTACAAGATACTGGATTAGGTCATGTTTTTCATTTGATTCCTTCTGTGCAAGCTTGATTCACATCTCTGGTGTTCATGTTGGGAACAGGAACAGGTGTATGAAATCATGAGAGGGATAGATTGTATAGACACACAGAGTCTCTTGCCCAGAGTAGGTGAATCGAGAACCAGAGGCCACAGGTTTAAGGTGAAGGGAGGAAAGATTTATTAAGAATCTATGGGGTAACTTTTTCCACAGAGTGGTGGGTGTATGGAACGAGCTGCCATAGGAGGTAATTGAGGCAGGGATTATTACAATGTTTAAGAAACAATTAGACGGGTACATGGATAGGACAGATTTAGGGGGATATGGACCAAACGTGGGCAGGTGGGACTAGTGTAGCCGGGACAATGTTGTCAGGTTTAGAGGGATGTGATACGGTAGAACTTTATTTATCCTAGGAGGGAAATTGGGCCAAAAACATCACCCATTGCTTCTCTCCGGAGATGCTGCCTGTCCCGCTGACTGACTCCAGCTTTTGGTGTGTAATGGGCGGAAAGACAATACATGATTACAATTGAGCCGTTTACAGTTGTGTGACTGGGAGTAGTGAGGTGGAACTGCTACTGAGAAGTGATGGATGGACGGGTGTCAGAAGATGCTCCGCTCTGTGACAGGAAGCGGCTGATCTAATGGACCTATCTGTGTAGGAAGGAACTGCAGATGCTGGTTTAAACCGAAGATAGACACAAAGTGCTGGAGTAACTCAGCGGGCCAGGCAGCATCTCTGGAGAGATGGAATGGGTGACGTTTCGGGTCAGGACACTTCTTCAGAACGATCTTTTCTTACGGAAGTTCAGGGAATAAAAGGACCTCGGAAAACGAACGAACACATCATTGGAAAGTAGCAATATCGGCAGATGGAGTGTCTTCCTTCACTGGCGAAGGCAAAGGATGTAAGATTGTAAGAGGGAGTATGGTGTGCTTACCTTCATAGGTCAGGGCATTGAGTATAAGAGTCAGGAAATTATGATGAGTGGGTTAACCTATGATGAACGTACAGAATAGTGAAAGGCTTGGATAGAGTGGATGTGGAGAGGATGTTTGCACTAGTGGGAGAGTCTAGGACTAGAGGGCACAGCCTCAGAATTAAAGGAGTGGAGTATCTTGCTCCACTCTATGATCTTTGGTCTGAAACATAGAAAATAGGTGCAGGAGTAGAGGCCATTCGGCCCTTCGAGCCTGCACCGCCATTCAACATGATCATGGCTGATCATCCAATTCAGTATCCCATCCCTGCCTTCTCTCCATACACCCTGATCCCTTTAGCCACAAGGGCCACATCTAACTCCCTCTTAAATATAGCCAATGAACTGTGTGGCTTCAACTACCCTCTGTGGCAGAGAATTCCACAGATTCACCACAAGGAGGGTCTCGACCCGAAACGTCACCTATTCCTTCGCTCCATAGATGCTGCCTCACCCGCTGAGTTTCTTCAACATTTTTGTCTACCTCAGAATTAAAGGACATCATTTGGGAAGGATGAATTTTTGAAGTCAGAGGGTGGTGAATCTGTGGAATTCTTAGCCACAGAAGGCTGTGGCGGCCAAGTTAGTGGATATTTTTAAGGCAGAGGTAGATAGATTCTTGATTAGTACGGGTGTCAGAGGTTATGGGGTTAGGAGGGAGAGATGGATCAGCCATGATTGAATGGTGGAGTAGGCTTGGTGGGCTGAATGGCCTAATTCTGCTCCTATCACATGATGCAGCTTAATATTGGTCAGGCCACGTTTGGAGAATTGCATGCAGTTCTGCTCACCCCATTACTGCAATGATGTGGAGGCTTTGGAGAGAGTGCAGAAGAGGTTTACCAGAATGCTGCCTCGATTACAGGGTTTTTCGGTAAAAACAAGAATTCCACAGATTCACCACCCTCACATTAAAGAAATTCTTCCTCATCTGCTTTGTGCTCTGCATGTTGGAGCTGTGTTTGGGAATGTAGCGAAGAGGAGATATTCAACTGGCAAGTTCTCCTTTGACTAGTGTGGATGTGATGAGAATGAAGGGTGTCTGCCTTCAGAGTGAAAACTGTGTGGTCATCTTAAATCTGATACGTGAAGTAATCTCATATTCCCAGTAACGGACAGCATTGTCTAATCAGCGCGGGTTCCGGGAGGCATTGAGTTGCAATTAGTTACATGCAAAAAGTAATCGCAACAAAATCAAAGTTGGTCATCTTTGGGGAGAACATATGTTGCTTATTTGGGCTTTAGTCCTAATGTCTGTGGCTCTAAATGTCCCACTTTGCTTTTTTTCTTGGAGTAGAGGTTTCTAACTAGAGGGCACAGGCTTCAGGTGAGGGGCGGGATGGTGGAGGGAGGGGGGGGGGGGGGGGGGGGGGGGATGAAAGGCATTTTCAATCAGAAGGTAGTTGGTATCTGGAATGAGCTGCCAGTGGAAACAATAGAAGCAGAAACATGTATGACTTTTATAATACATTTGGACAGACATATAGTGTTTAAGAAGGAACTGCAGATGCTGGAAAATTGAAGGTAGACAAAAATGCTGGAGAAACTCAGCGGGTGCAGCAGCATCTATAGAGCGAAGGAAATAGGAAACGTTTTGGGCAATGCTGGCATGAACATTGAATCCTCCCAATTTTGTTAGCCCTTGTTGTCTCCTCCCATCCCTCAGCCCTCGGGCTCCTCCTCCTCCTTTTTCCTTTCTTCTCCCCGCCACCCCCCCATCAGTCTGAAGAAGGGTTTTGTGCCGAAACGTTGCCTATTTCCTTCGCTCCATGGATGCTGCTGCACCCGCTGAGTTTCTCCAGCATTTTTGTGTACCTTGGACAGACATATAGACAGGACGAGTTTAGAGGGATATGGCTCAAATGCAGGTGAATGTGACTGGCCCAGTTGCCAACTTGGTCAGCATGGACAAGATAGGCCGAAGGGCCAGATCTGTGCTGTACAGATCCGTGGGTCTATGGTCGTGGTTTGTGGATAGTGCAAGGTGACGAACCTTGCAATCGGACCCACATCAAATATTTGCATCTTCAATGTAACAATGCCCCATCATGTGATTTAATGACACTCATTTTTGACAGGGCCAACTTTGTTCTCCTGTTTACTCGGAACCAATTTCAAGTTATCGAGGAAATTGCCGCGTCATCTGAAGGCAGGGTCTGTACTGATGCTAATTTCCCTGTGGTTATGGGGAGAAGGCAGGAGAATGGGGTTGAGAGGGAAGGATAGGTCAACCATGCTCGAATTGCGGAGTAGACACGATGGGCCGAATGGCCTAATTTTGTTCCTATGTCTTGTGGTATTATGTTTAGAGTTGTCCCTGATCGATAGATAGATACTTTATGGTCACATGTACAGTTAAGGTTTGTTTTCACGTACACAGTACACAAAGGAGTCGCCACAGTGCGGACAAACTTACAAAGTACCTTTAAATACTGTTTAAGAAGGAACTGCAGATGCTGGAAAAATCAAAGGAAGACAAAAATGCCAGAGAAACTCAGTGGGTGAGGCAGCATCTATGGAGCGAAGGAATAGGCGAAGTTTCGGGTCGAGACTTTCTTAAGGGTCGAGACCCGAAACGTTGCCTATTCCTTAAATATTGTTGTTTTCTTCTTCACCCCCCCTCCCTACTCCCCCCCCCCACCATCACAGGCCCCTCTTGTTCTGGGCGCCACCACACCATGCCGGGTTCATCCTTTGTTCTCCGTGACGTGGCCCATCCACCTCGGCCTCCAGCCTCCATGTTCCACATCCCTCCTGGTTCTTGGTCCATCTCACAGCCGGAGAGCAGAGATGAACTTCCACCAACCCCTTTGATGTCCCTCGGGCTCTCCTTGACAGGACTTTACTGCCTTTACCTTGCACTAAACATTGTTCCTCTGGTCATGTATCTGTACACTGTAAATGGATCGATTGTAATCGCGTATTGTCTTTCCGCTGACTGGTTAGCACGCAACAACAAGCTTTCCACTGAACCTTGGTACACGTGACAATAAACTAAACTGAAACTGATCAACGGCGATGACTCGGGCCTGAGTTCGGAGTCCGTGGTGTGCGGGTAGGGCCCACTAGTTCTAATGGTAGGTCCTCCATCGACGATGAACAAGAAGGGTCTTGACCCAGAACGTCACCCATTCCTTCTCTCCAGAGACGCTGCCTGTCCCGCTGAGTTACTCCAGCATTCTGTGTCTATCCTCGGTTTAAACCAGCATCTTCCAACACATGGTTCTGATGTTGTTCTCGTTAGCTACTCCTCTGCGGGCTATACTGACCTATGCACCCAGGCTCTGAGATGGGCGATTGAACCAACCCCACTCAGTACAATTGTTGATCGAGGCTGCGCCATTCATCTCTAGATCTTCCTTCTGCGCTCATTTATAGACATTAGTTTTTGTAGAGAAGTGGATCTGCGGCTCCCTTTTAAATTTTTTCCCCTTTTTATTGTTATTACAATAGGATATTAATTATCTCCATAACAAAACTATTCTCTCGTCTATCCCACATTAGATCTTCTGACTGGTGGAGATGATTTGCCCGTAGCTTTTCTTTTTTGTTTTAATTCAATTTTATTTTTAATATGTTCTATTATTTATTTATTATTTATTTATTTTTGTTATGATTTTTTTTTTATGATACTGCCTGTAAGGGAAATTCATTTCGTTGTCTCAAATTGAGACAATGACAATAAATTTGAATACAATACAATATAATTTGACCACTTTACGGTGTATAGACCAGGAATCCTTGTAACCTTTGTCATGGGAAACAACCTGTGTTTCTTTGTCCCTGGGGGAACTCCTGAATGAATTCTGGTCTCTCCCCATCCGCATACCCCAAGCCTGATAGACTTGCAGATTAAATAGTAATTATCTCACTGAAGATTGCATACTTTCCTTCTTGTGAAGGGCTGCTTTTGTCCCTGCGTCTGCAATATCAACATTGCAAAATAAAACGCTGCTTCACATTGTGCTTCTAAACACTTGTTTTGGTTTGTTTTTTTGCATGCATTCTGTGCTGAATTAATTTCACAGCATTTCACAATGTAGCTCCATTAATGATCGTGTTAGTTTTTTGCTTCGGGCCAGAAGATGAATTGTGGGAAGGGATTAAATGACGAACGGCAGTCACCTATCTTGCTTTCTTAAGCTACGCCAATCATCTCTCAAATCTTGATTTGAATTGTAACGAAAACTAATCCATGCCCTGCATTGTCTACCAAAGATCCTCTAGCGAGCAAGATAGATCACTAGACGAAAAAGACCGACTTAATACGGTCATGGGCAGATTCACGGGTAATTTTCGGCCCCATTTCCGTAACCGGCTTCCGTTTCCGCACCAAAGATCCCGTAGCGGAGCAAAGATACTAGCGCGGAGACGGAAGCCGGTTACGGAAACATCCTCGTAAAAATGAAAGTTATTTGGGAAAAATCTTCTCCTCATTTTCAGAATTATAATTTATTAACACAAACTGTTCCCCTGCAACGTTGATTACACTGCGGGTCGGGTCAGGTTACAGAAATGGATGCAAAAAAGGCCCACGTTCCGCTCCGTGGCGTACTACACGTCAGCCCATTGCATTTAGAAGGAGTGATCTATCTTGCTCCGCTATAGGTTCTTTGGTGTCTACAGAATTCTTCCCCTTCAATCAATATCTACATCCAGCACTTTGTGTTTTGCTCAAGATTCCAGCATTCTCAAGGCCAGCAGCATAATCCATAACCAATCCCTCTTCTCCCCTCTCCCATCGGGCAAGAGGTACAGAAGTGTGAAAACAAACGCACACCTCCAGATTCAGGGACAGTTTCTTCCCGGCTGTTATCAGGCAACTGAACCATCCTATCACCATCTAGAGAGCGGTCCTGACCTCCCATCTACCTCATTAGAGACCCTCGGACCATCTTTAATGAGACTTTACTGGACTTTACTCTCCAAAACCACTCGGGTACGGACTTAACCCTGGGATAAGGGGCAGGCAGCCGACTCGGGCAGGTCCATGACCTCTCAATGTCCAGAGTGAACTGCGGGCCATTGATTAGACCAATGAACAAAGTGGTCTTGTACAGCACAATGGTACAGTACGTGATATTCTATAGGTTCCGGGATCAAACATTTAATGGCATTTATAGATGTCCTTCAACAAGTCTAAACTGTAGCGTTTGTCCATATATGGAATATTAGTTTTAAGCAGATGATGCAGTTTAGGTTTGAATGGAATAAAGGGATGTTGACTTAAAACAAAATTACAGGAAGGCTGCATACGGGTTCCTCCAATGCATTGTCAGTTTAGTTTATTGTCACGTGTACCGAGGTACAGTGAAAAGCTTTTGTTGCGTGCTATCCAGTCAGCGGAAATACAACACATGATTACAATCGAGCCATTTACAGTGTATCATTATCATCCTTTTGTTGTCATCATGCAAAACAACAATTGTACAGTGCAAAATGAGAAGATGTTTCCCAGGGAATACCGGAGAATCGCACATAAAAACTTAAACATTTCACGCATAAATAAAAACAATCCAGTTCCTGATATAAACAGTACGAATAGTTTAAAAAAGTGCAGGTAAAAAAAAGCAACTTTAAAATACAAGTAAAAAAAAACAGTCATAAAATGTCCAGGGCATCTGATGGTACTGATATACTTATGATAAGGGAATAAGGTTTAGCGCAAGGTAAAGCCAGTAAAGTCCGATTAAGGATGGTCTGAGGGTCACCAATGAGGAAGATAGTGGTTCAGCACTGCTCTCTGGTTGTGGTAGGGTCCTCCAGTACCCCTTGCCCCGACCCGAAACATCACCCATTCCGTCTCTCCAGAGATGCTGCCTGTCCCGCTGAGTTACTCCAGCATTTTGTGTCTCTCTTCACTGAGTTACTCCAGCATTTTGTGTCTGTCTTTGTTGTATCCTGGCAGCCTTCAGTCAACTCTGTCCATGAATCGCGATCATCCAGCCTCCGCACAAACCTGCAGGCCACACTTCTCACCTCCGCTGCTGTTTGTCTTAGTGTCAGCTTCTGTCTCGTTTTGTTGCTGTGTGGAGCCCTGGGCCACATACCATTGTCGCTGGCCCTCTCTCAGTGCAATATGTTCCTGCTGCATTGAATCATTCCATCAGTCAACTACCAGATAGCTTCAAGAAAAAACCACTTTGTACAAAACGGATTGAGGCAGGAAGATACACTGCAGGTGATATTAGCCATTCGACTGTTTAAGAAGGAACTGCAGATGCTGGATAATTGAAGGTAGACAAAAATGCTGGAGTAACTCAGCGGGACAGGCAGCATTTATGGAGAGAAGGAAATAGGCAATGTTTCTGGGTCTCGACCATTCGGCCCATCAAGTCTACTCTGCCATTCAATCATGGCTGATCTATCTGTCCCTCCTCGCCCCATTCTCCTGCCTTCTCCCCATAACCCCTGATTCCTGTACTAATCAAGAATCTATCTATATCTGCCTTAAAAATATCCATTGACTTGGCCTCCACAGCCTTCTGTGGCAAATAATTCTAACTGTGGTTTTATAGTCACGTGCATTGAAGTAAGACATTTTTATTTGCAGCCACATTTTCTGTCTATATCTTCGGTGTAAGCCGGCATCTGCAGTTCCTTCCCACACATTACTGGGAGGGTTTTTTTGTGTGTCAGTGATATGGGTGACAGTCAGTGCAAGCTGCAGAAGTGTAGGTAGGAACTGCAGATGCTGGTTTACACCGAAGATAGACTTGTGTAACTCAGCGGGACTGGCGGCATCTCTGGAGAGAAGGAATGGGTGACTCTTCTTCAGACAGCCAGAAGACACGAAGGGTCTCGACCCAAAACGTCACCCGTTCCTTATCCCCGGAGATGCTGCCTGTCCCACTATACGAGTTTACCCAAGAGCTCTCCCGAGTTAAAAAAAAATTCAAACCCGTGGTAAGTACGTCGGAGCTCGGGACGTCTCTTAGCGGCTCGTAACGCTAACGGCAGGTCCTCGGGAAGACTCGTGAAGATTTTTCAACATGTTGAAAAATGTCCACGAGAGCCCCGAGTACCTACGAGTGGCCATTACCGTAATTCTCCGAGTTCGAATCGGGGGAAACTCGGGATAACTCTTGAATTAGCTCGTACAGTGGGAGTACGTTTACTCCAGCTTTTCAGGCTGTAGAAGTGAGTGATTCACTAGAGAGAGAGAGATACAAGTGACGTGCAGGTACGTGTGAGTCACTGTTCGCCCTCTGTCCCTGTGGGGACAATGGGTTGGATTTGGTTACGGCATTTAAATACCGCATGTAAAGTAGGCGATGCCTTTGACCTTTGGAATCTTGGGCCAGAGCCAAACGTGAATGGAAACATTTTTCCACCGTTTTCGCAACTTGTGCATTGAAAGGAAGGAAGTAAAATCATATCGTAATTAAGTTGGCACAATGCATAGAGGAATTATATAATAGTGTGGACATTGAAGACTGCAATTTTCAGTTTAGTTTATTGTCACGAGTACAGTGAAAAGCTTTTGTTGCGTGCTATCCAGTCAGCGGAAAGACAATACATGATTACAATCGGGGCCTGATCACAGATAACACACCCCTTCTCTCTCCCTCTCTCTGTCCCGTGCCTCCTCTATCCTGCCCTTACACTCCCCTCCCTTCCGTCCTCCCATATCCCCCCCCCCCCCTCCCTCCGGCTTTACATTTCACTCCACCTCTTCTCTCCCTATATGACCCCCTTTTGTTTCCTTCACACCTCCAGCCTTTGTCACTTGCTCCCCCTATCTGCCGATCACCCCCTCACCTGTGTCCACCTATCACTCTCCAGGATTTGTCCCACCCCCTCCTTTCACTCCCCCACTCCATCATTCTAAAGAATGGTGCGGCACGGTGGCGCAGCGGTAGAGTTGCTGCCTCGCAGCGCCAGAGACCCGGGTTCGATCCCGACTACGGGCGCTGTCTGTACGGAGTTTGTACGTTCTCCCCGTGACCTGCGTGGGTTTTCCCCGAGATCTTCAGTTCCCTCCCACACTCCAAAGACATAGAAACATAGAAACATAGAAATTAGGTGCAGGAGTAGGCCATTCGGCCCTTCGAGCCTGCACCGCCATTCAATATGATCATGGCTGATCATCCAACTCAGTATCCCGTACCTGCCTTCTCTCCATACCCCCTGATCCCCTTAGCCACAAGGGCCACATCTAACTCCCTCTTAAATATAGCCAATGAAGTGGCCTCAACTACCCTCTGTGGCAGAGAGGTCCAGAGATTCACCACTCTCTGCGTACAGGATTGTAGGTTAATTGGCTTGGGTTTGGGTTTCTATACTTGATATAAGTGTAAATTGTCCCTAATGTGTGTGTAGGCTTGTGTTAGTGTGCGGGGAAGGCTGGTCGGGGAAGACTCTGTGGACTGAAGGACCTGTGTCTGCACTGTATCTCTAAGTTGAACTAAGAGACCTGATCCAAAACATCACCTGTCAATCCCCACTCAGATGCTGCCTGACCCACTGAGTACATCCAGCACTTTGTGTTTTGCCCAATACACCAGCATCTGCAGTTCCTTGTGTCTCTATATATTTACTACATTTTACAGGGAAGGTTTAAAGGTCGGTCACTCCCTGTAGCCTCTGCTGTGGTAACTTCAGTTAAGCATTGGTCTATTTTGTTTTATCCGACTGTCCAGGTGTAAGGAGATTGAAGGATTATTATACAGCTCTCTGTGTCACCTGCAGATGACGTCATAGGTGATAGGAGCAGAATGAGGCCATTTGGCCCATCAAGACTACTCTGCCATTCGATCATGACTGATCTATCTCTCCCTCAACCCCATTCTCCTGCCTTCTCCCCATAACCTAACACACGTACTAATCAAGAATCTGTGCCTTAAATATACCCATTGATGTGGCCTCCACAGCCTTCTGTGGCAAAGAATTCCACAGATTCACGGTACACAAAAATGCTGGAGAAACTCAGCGGGTGCAGCAGCATCTATGGAGCGAAGGAAATAGGCAACGTTTTGGGCCGAAACCCTTCCACAGATTCACCACTCTCTGACTAAATAAATTCCCCCTCATCTCCGTCCTAAAGGATAAGTACGTGATTCCATTTGTACGTGATTAAGGATTGGTGTGTTTTAAACATTTTTTGAATGCTGTTCCTGAACGACACTTGGTGGAGATGTGAAGTTTGGACATTATTAATGTCAATGACTGCCTTGCTGAGGTTTAGTAACACAGTGAGACACACTGCAGCTCTGTACTGTTGTGGGTTGGGGATTGCCCTGCCATAGGTTGTGGAGCAAGGGATCACAAGAGGTCACATCTGACAGGAGTAGATTTAGGACAATTCGGCCAATCAAGTCTACTCCGCCATTCAAACATGGCTGATCTACCTCTCCCTCCTAACCCCATTCTCCTGCCTTCTCCCCATAACTCCTGACACCCGTACTAATCAAGGATCTATCTATCTCTGCCTTAAAAATATCCACTGACTTTGACTCCACAGCCGTCTGTGGCAATGAATTCTTCTGACTAATTCCTACTCAACTTCTTCCTAAAAGAACGTCCTTTAATTCTGAGTCTGTGACCTCTAGTCCTAGACTCTCCCACTAGTGCAAACATCCTCTCCACATCCACTCTATCCGGGCCTTTCACTTGGTCTGGGTTTGAGCAACAATTGCACCTTTTCTCATCTTCTGCAATGGAGGAAATGGACATAAACTTAATTTGAGCAAAAAAAACCCTCTGTGTGATCAGATGGGTCTCCCAATAGCGAGAATGCTATCCCAATCCTCCAACAAACCTCATTGTGAACATTACATCCATTGCATTGCAAACATTAGACGTTTTAATCTGTAACTGTTATAATACACTGCTGAAAACAATATTCTACGGCCTGGTAATTTTCTCTTTGTACTGCCTGTTGTGTGTGTGGCTCGATTGTATTATAGCTTTATATTATTATTTAATCTATATATTATATAGATTGGTTATGGTATTATCCGATGTAATTGGATAGCATGCAATGAAAAGCTTTTCACTGTATCTGTATCTCTGTACACGTGATGAAAGAATAAACCAAAACAAAGTGCTGGAGGAACTCAGCAGGTCAGGCTAAAGACCCTACAGCGAGCAAGATAGTTCACTAGACGAAAAAGACATAGGACGGTCATGGGCAAATTTTCGGCCCCATTTCCGTAACCAGCTTCCGTCTCCGCTTCAAAGATCCCGTAGCGGAGCAAAGATACTAGTGCGGAGACGGAAGCCGGTTACGGAAACATCCTCGTAAAAATAAAAGTTATTTGGGAAAAATCTTCTCCTCATTTTCAGAATTTAAATTTATTAACACAAACTGTTCCCCCGCAACATTGATTACACTGCGGGTCGGGACGGGTCCGGTTACGGAAATGGATGATAAAAAGGCCCACGTTCCGCTCCGTTGCGTACTACACATCAGCCCATTGCATTTAGCAGGAGTGTTCTATCTTGCTCCGCTATAGGTTCTTTGGGTGAGGCAGCATCTGTGGTGGGTATGGACAAGCTATAGTTCAGGTAATGGCCAGTGGAGTAAGGGGGGGAGAAAACTGGAAATGAGATGTGGAGGTGGGGCAAGGCCCAGCAAGGGATAGGTGGAAGATAGACACAAAATGCTGGAGTAACTCAGCGGGACAGGCAGCATCTCTGGGGAGAAGGAATGGGTGAAGTTTCGGGTCGAGACCCTTCTTCGGATAGGTGGACACAGGGTAAGGTGAGGTGGTGGCAACTTGGAAGATGGGTGGAGTATGTGAGAAAGGCTAGGGGTGATGGGTAGGGGAGTGGGAAAAGTGGGGGGGAATTAATAGTCAGTTATACAGCATGGAAACAGCTTCTACCACCCAACTTGCCCTTGTCAACCAAGGTGCCCCATCTACACTAATCCCACCTGCTCACGTTTGGCCCATTTCTCTCCAACCCTTTGCTATTCATGTACCTGTCTAAATGTCTATTAAATGATGTTATAGTACCTGCCTCAACTACCTCCTCTGGCAGCTCGTTCCACACACCCACAGCCCTCTGTATGGAACCCCTGGATAGTTGCCCCTCAAAAAAAACAAACCCAAAACCTTCAACGGGTCAGGCAGCATATGTGGAGAGAGAAGCAAGGTTAACGCTTCTGATAAAAGTCATCCACCTGAAACATTAATTCTATTTCTCTCTCCACAAATGCTGTCTGACCTGC